>NC_068938.1:75015200-75220200 GCF_016801865.2 Culex pipiens pallens | reverse complement strand
GCATATACAATAAAAGCTTCGATTTGCATGGAAAACTGAGGCTGCCAGAAGAAACAGTTGAATAATTTCATACTGTGTGCGTCAGACGGAGATAAGTTGTGATGTGAGAAAATTAATTTGAAAATTGAAGGAAAATTAAAAAATCCAGACAAAAATCATTTTTAATCAGATATGTAAATTGTCAATAATCTGTATCTCGGGAAGGGATTATCTTGTCGATTTGAAGTCTTCAGCAAAGTTGTAGGTTATGTTGAAGAAAAAAAAAACAATTTTAAAAGTATCGTTTTTACACAATCATTAATATTCCCAATAAAGCCAGTAAAAATTTCAATGAACATTGTAGTCCCTCGATTCTAGTTGAAGTCGAGGGGGAGGCAAAACAAATGTCAAGCCTTTGTAAAATATTGTCAAGCCAATATTTTGAAAAAAAAGTTTTACAAAAAACTTAAAACATTTTCAAAGTTATGTTACTTTAAAAATATCATGATATTTATGAATTCATAAAACATATTTTTCTTCTTTTTAACAATTAAAAATATTTCATTGTTTCAACCTGAAATATTTTCAAAACTTAGGGATGACCTGTTGATTTCATTTTCTAAAATGAATTCTGAAATTTTCTGCTCTTTGCGAAAAATAATTCAAAAATAAAACCAAGCCAAACAATTTATAGATCAATTTAAATTCTAAATTTCTTTTTCAAAACAACCTATGTGCCATGAATTTCATAAGCACATAGGACCTTTATAAAGAGTAAGCAATAATTGATTGTATTTTTCTTAAAATAAAAATTTAGAAATTATTTTTATTGAGCTAAACAAAAAAGCACAAAACTTTCATTTTTTATCGTCAGTTCAAAATATGCCAAGAACACTGAAAAAAAAACAATTTTTCACTAATGAGCAATTCACAGAGATCTCGGTAATTCGATTTTTTGTATCTTTTAATCCGACTGAAACTTTTTTAGTGCCTTCGGTATGCCCATAGAAGCCATTTTGCATCAATAGTTTGTTCTTATATTTTTTCAAACAAATTTGGCAGATGTTCGTCGGGAACCGTGGTGTAGGGGTAAGCGTGGTTGCCTCTCACCCAGTCGGCCTGGGTTCGATCCCAGACGGTCTTGGTGGCATTTTTCGAGACGAGATTTGTCTGATCACGCCTTCCGTCGGACGGGAAGTAAATGTTGGCCCCGGTCTAACCTAGAGATTAGGTCGTTAGCTCAATCCAGGTGTAGGAGTCGTCTCCCTGGGTCCTGCCTCGGTGGAGTCGCTGGTAGGCAGTTGGACTCACAATCCAAAGGTCGTCAGTTCGAGTCCCGAGTGAATTATATGATTTTTTTTCAGATGAAAAAATTATTTATGAAAATTAAAAAAAATATATCTTTTAAAGGACTTTTTTGATCCATTTGGTGTCTTCAGCAAAGTTGTAGGTGACAATGACAGA
The DNA here is from genome assembly GCF_016801865.2 of Culex pipiens pallens. Classification (NCBI taxonomy): domain Eukaryota; kingdom Metazoa; phylum Arthropoda; class Insecta; order Diptera; family Culicidae; genus Culex; species Culex pipiens. Next base: position 75,218,757 of record NC_068938.1, on the reverse strand, counting down.
CTGTAAAAAAATGCTGATTTTTGTATTCAACTTTTGTCACTCATACTTGAATTTCAAAAAACCTTATATGTTCTGCTATGTTTTAGGGGACATCAAATGCCAATTTTTCAGAAATTCACAGAATGTGCAATAAATCTTTGACCTAGTTACACATTTTTGAATCAATACTGTTTTTGTAAAAAAATTGAAACATTGGTCGCAAAAACTTTTCAACTTTATTTTCCGAAAAATTGAATTTGCGATCAAAAAGTACTCTAGTGAAATTTGGATAAAGTACACCGTTTCCAAGATATAACAATTTTTAGGTAACTTTTTTGAAAATAGTCGCAGTTATTCCATTTTTAAAATTAGTGCCCATTTTTGCTTACACTTGAAACAAATATTTTTGAAAAGCTGAGAAAATTCTCCATATTTTGCTTTTTGAACTTTGTTGATACGACCTTTAGTTGCTGAGATATTGCCAAGAAAAGATTTCAATTTCAATTTTCAATTCGGTTTTATTGGTAAATAATCAAGATACAATAAGTTCTTTTGAGGTACATAACAGAGTTTTGGAGTTCCTTACAGCTGTGTGTTACATCATAATCCATTTTGGAACAATTATTGCTTGTAAATAAAGGTGACACCAAGAGAAAGAAAAATTAAGAAAAAAACTTACTAAAATTACAAGGGAAAGGGGATAGAGATAGAGAAAGCTTAAAACTAGATCACAGTTTTTTATCCTTTATAGATGTGCTTGATCATCAGCTCCCCAAGGGCCAGGAATTGCTTCACCTTGTTACGGCAGGTAAGAAAAGATTTAAAAATAGAAAGAATGAGGTTTTTACGTCTCACCCAAACAACCCACAATTTTCTAATGTCGATATCTCAGCAACTAATGGTCCGATTTTCAATGTTATAATGTAAAACATTCGTGACATTTTCGATCTTTTCGAAAACATTTTTTTTAAATTTTTCTAAATCAAGACTAACATTTCAAAAGGACGTAAAACGATAAATTTTATAAACGTAATTAAAACATTTTTTAAGGAAAAGAAAAAAACTACTATTATTTTGAAGGAGTGGCTTATCTCGAAAGAAAAAAACGCTTTCAATTCTTTCAAATGATCCATTGATGTTTTGCAATAAAAAAATACACTAAAATTGATCTTTAACAATTGAGCGTGAAACAGAAAGTATATTGGTTACATTATATTAAACGGCTCTTTTGTGATGGTGAAGATCATAATAATGGCCTGTGGTGGTGCATACTCTATAGCGAATAAAATAGGAAATGACAGAAAAAACTTGGAGACTTTATGGCTAACAATAATTTTATTACGGTTTGGACAACTAAACTCAATGCTTCGGTGTTATTCATTCTGAAAAATATCCCTTTCGTCATTGCCTTAATATGAAGTTGATTTCCCAACAAAGCTGAAAGAAAATGATTTTAATCACGTCAACTTTTATTCTTGCCATGATTTCAGTCCAATGATTTAAAGTTTGCTTCGCAAAGAGTACAAATATGGCATGTTAAGGGTAAAGTATGGAATTGTAATAAAATAACATTCTACCTCACAGCGAGCACAAAAATATACCTTTTCCCTTTATTTAATGTGCGCTTCAATTAAAAAACCAAAACAAGTATCCATTTCGACCCAATTCCAGCTCATTCCTCTAATTCAGATGCATCCGCAACAACCACCAGACCCCAGCCCAGATCCCATTGCGGAAATGTTTCGTTTAAATCCAACCAACCACCGCCGGCCATCGCTTATCGGTGGCATCACCCTTTATCGGCCACAACCCGGCCGGATGACAACCCTCCAACCGGGTCGCCTGTGTTGACGTTGGAATGGATTTCCAGGCTGGGAATGATTTTTTGATTGAATCGGTTTCGACACTAACCACATTCAATCCATTAAAAAGGGCCTGGGAGACCATTTGGGGGCCCAACTCAGATGGCCATCAAGCGGGTGGAAACGATACCCAAACCGGTAGTTTATTTCGTGGTTTCTGCAAATTGGTCTCTGTTTGTGTCATCCGGGGGGAGCTTAGCCCCAGTGTGGGTGTAAGTGTGTTTGTGTCAGGATGACCAAGAATGACACGTGCACGTGGTTGTTTTCTAAACGTCCTGTCCGCAACAGCAGCAGCAGTCAATCTGACCCCTACCAGGACCAGGAGGGTCGGGTTAAATGAAACCCATTTGTGGCGTTTGTGATTAAAGCTTACATGATGAAGTCATAAATAATAACAGATAAGAACGGATTGTGGGGTTTGAAATTTATTTTACAAACCACAAGAAATTACCAGCATTCTTTTTTTTTTATTAATCATTCATTCAAATAATCGAAGAAACCAAATCGATCAGAAAATCCCTTCTCAAGATTCAAATTTTGGAATATTCGCATATTACTTTTCTATGGACAGGCACCAAATTTGTGTGGAGACTTGTATGGACAAACCAATTATGCAATACGACTTAAAAATACAATGAAAAGTCGATTTACGAAAACGTACAGAATTGCTCAATTGATATTCCGTCCAAGCAGTTGCCCAGAGTAATGTTACCTTTGCTCTTATCGGTCCTGGAGTGCACGTGTCTGAGCCGGTAAACAGCACAAAAAATGGCACGGATTTAGGAAAAACTATCCGACTCGTTTGTAACCCACCGATAACCACTTTGCGGTAGTGAATTATGGTCTGCCAGTGTGATAAATGCGAAACTGTTGCTTCCACGTTGCGCTCCCCGTCTCGCTGAAGAGTTGGGGGAATTTGAAAAATTTGATAATGACATTGTATTATTTATTAGATTTAATGAACCGTCACACAGCGTCTCGCTACTGGATGTTGGCCGCATAAAAGTGCATAAATTAGCCTCGATACTTTTTCGGTTCATTGAGCCTCCAGGGCCAGCCTGCCGAAGAACGAGTTCTGCCTGGCAGGGTACGCACTCGTTTTTTTTTTGCATTCTGGGGTAGGAAATTTATCATCCCATTGAGTACATGCCGACATCGGGTAGTTTACCGTGAGTTGCAACAGCAGCAGCAGCACGAGAAGGGAAAAGAAGATGCATGGCAAAAGATTTTTGTTTACTGTTTTAGCATGATAATTCATCGAACCACATACTTTTAATGAGTCTATTAGCATAATACCGCGCGCCAACGTCGTAAATTGTGACCACGGTCGCGCTTCAACGGGAGCATTTATTAGGCGGCGTGGTTGAAGGTAAAAGTGGCTAATTTGCAATGTAAAATGACATTATCAAAAAAAAAGTTTCGTCAAAATTCGTTTCGGTATTTGATGTGATTATACTTTGAACTAATTTTTTTCTATGTTTGACTTATTATTTATACAATCCAAGCTATATTATCAAATCCTAGACTATCAGAAGTTCGATTATTGAATGGTTACAAACTTGATTATAAACTTACGGAAAAAATGTGTTTTTTAACAATTTTTTAAATTATTTTATCAAATTTTGAGTTCAGTGACATCATAGCAGTAAAAAAAATGTTTTATAAAAAAAGTAATTCGTGTAAAACCCTGGGTGATGAATAGAGAGAATGCGTAACGTGATTTTCGAATGATCCAACTTTGTTTACATCTACAAAGTAGGAAGCTGTTCAAGCACAAGCATGACTTTTTTCTTACTGGCAAATGAGCTGTTTGTAATCAGTTGCTTGTGTTTTATTTTGGCTAACTTTTTTGAACGTTTTGCTGGAAAATGATTTGTGTTTTTAAGTTTCTGTTTGTTAGAAGAGGTTTTTCTTTTTTACGGATTACGAAGAACTGCGGAGAGAGTGTCATTCTGCGAGGTCACAGAGCTCCCTGGCTGATTTTGGAATCCTACAGCTCTTCCTGATCCAGCGAAAATCATCGCTAATTCAAGCGAAGCTGATCCAACAAAAAGAGAAGATTTTTACTAACCAGCAAGTTTTCAAACAGAATCAAATTAAGATTAAGACAGCTTCTGGATGGATACAACCGCATCGACTTCATAAACAACTTATATTCATAATCATAAAAAAATTGCGAGCTCGCCTTAAATTTTTTTTTAAATTTTATGACTTCAACTCCAGGTCCTAAAAAGCCTATTTTTTCATTCTTGAAAAAAAAAACAACTTTTAATAATCGATAACAATACTCTCTACTTTTGGCGAACAGTGAATTGGTTCCGCTTTGACAGTTAAAAATTGAGGCCGTTTTGCGAACCACTATTCAGCACCCAGGTAAAACCTATCGAAATTAATTTTTCTCTTGAGTTTTTTTCAGCATTTTCATCTTAAAGCCATACCACAAATGTATGTGGCCCATCCGTGTTTGTGGGTAAACTGCGCCATATTAATATTAAGAGCGAGTCCACGAGCAAAGCATTGCCATCACGCGTCGACCTCACCAATCTGCATGAAATTTTTAGGAGTTGTTTGTACATACAAAACTAGCATCAGGCCAAAATATGAGCACTCTAGGACAACGGGAAGTGGGGCAAATCGGGACACAAAGTTTTATGGTTCAAAAACGTCAAAAATCTTAAAAAGGCTGTAGCTTAGACAAATTCAATCAAATTTAAATATTCAAAATGCAACTGAAAGGGCTGGAAAAATGCAACAAAATGCGAGGTGAAGCATTCCAATCAGTTAAATCTAAAGGGAGTTATTGGCATTTTAGTGAAAAAATAGCATAATTTTCAAACTCAAAGATAAAAGTGTTCCATCCAGATATCAACTCGATTCAACCTGGAGCTTATAGGGAACATTTGGGACTACTATCTGAGGCTGATAACGCTTTGGATAAGGCAGATTAACACAAAAAATAGACACTTTTTCTTTTAGTGAATTTTTTGGCTGTAAATTTTTGCTCGGGGACCAATAGAGATTTCATTTTTTTTGGTAATAATTTTAATCAAATTTGTGTTTCTGAGTCAATTTCACAATAAAAACATGCATAATTATTTTTACTTTCATCCATTTTAACCCTTCAAAAAATTTGAGGGGGTAGCCCACAGGAAGCTCGGATTTTGACCACCCTTATGTGCAACCTAACTTCAATATTTTTAATTGAATTCAAACATATTTAAAATTAAAATATTTTAAAAACATATGCACAGTTTTAAATTTATTGACCTCCAATTTTTAGGTAAATGAAAAAAAAATCTTGAGGCATTATTTACAGTCTTGTTCCGGTTTTGCACGCCACGGTTTTGAACTGCCCCGGTTTTGATTCGTTCAGCTACCTCGGTTAAGGGGTTACATACATGTATATCGGCAAAAAAAGTCAGAGGTTAGTATGAGCACACACTTTAACTTTTTAAATGTTGTTTTCAGGGCATTAAAATATACATTTTCACCGACTAATAAAACAAATTTTAAAATATTTGGTTGCATGATTGCCGAAATACAGCAATTTCAAATTAGCAGTTTCAAAAAACGGGTGCCACGATGTCTCAACACTGTCTTGACCAAATCGGCTCAAAATTTTGGTGAAGAATAGTGAAACCGATTCTGTGTGCATGACGAAGCCCGATTGAGCATAAATTTTCTTTTACTCAGTTTAATCATTGAATATCTCCATGAAACTTTCAGGAGTGATTGAAAATCATCTTTTGAGTTGATTTTACAAATATTCTGCAATATAAAATTTTGTTATTTTCTACATGTTTGTAACCTCTTAAGCATGACCCAGTGCTTAACTGAAGCACAGAGCTTATGGGATTTTTGCTATATGGGAGATATTGGCTATAATCGTATGAAAAATCATACTAACATAAAAAATTACAGTGTTTTGGAATTGGGATGATGTCAGCTATCGATTGCACTTATAATGAAAATTTTCACAAAAATACGTATTTTTCCTGTATTTTGAAAATGCAATGTTTCTCGAAAAAATACTCAAAATTATTGTTTTTGCAATATGGGTATCAAATGATCGGTTTTTTTCATACATTTCAAATGCAAAACTTTTTTGAAAATACTGAAAAAAATTCACAAAATTACGTGTTTTTGAAAAAAAGCTAAAATTTTAATTTTTAACAACATGGTTACCAACCTATCGGGATTTTTTCATACATTTCAAATGTTAAATTTTTTTTACAAAACTACGTTTTCTTTGACAAAAAAAACTCAAAATTTAAGAATTTACACAATATGGATATCAAATGATCGGAATTTTTTACACATTTTTAATGTAATAACAACATTTTTTGAAAATACTAAAAAAATCAAAAAATTACGTATTTTCAAAAAAAAATACTCAAAATTTCAGTTTTTTCTTAATATGAGTTTCAAATGATTGGGATTCTTTTATTCATTTCGAATATAGTATCGTTTTTTTAATACTCAAAATTATTATGAAACCACATATTTTCGAAAAAAACACTCAAAATTTCAGTTGTTTACAATATGGATATCATTTTTTTGAAAATACAAACAACTTTTTTTACGAAACTACGTTTTTTTCGAAAAAAAATCAGCTCAACATTTCAGTTTTTGACAATATGAGTATCAAATGATCGAGATATTTTAATAAATTTCGAAAAGTATAACTTTTTTTTTTGAAAATACGAAAAAAAATCACAAAACTAGGTTTTTTTTTTCTAAAAAATACTCAAAATTAATGTTTCAAAATTTATTACCCAACTGAAATTTTAAGTATTAAACAACACAAAACGTACTTTTGTGAAAATGTATTTTCAAAAAATCTTGTTATTGCATTGGAAATGTATGAAAAACTCCCAGTCATTTAGTACCAATATTGGAATAAACTGAAATTTGGAGTATTTTTTCGAAAATACGAAGTTTTGTAAAAAATGTGAGTGTTTGCTAAAAAATTTGTTATCACATTCCAAATGTATGAAAGAGACTAGATCATTAGATATCCATATTGCAAAAATCGAATTTCGAGTATTTTTTTTCGAAAATACGTAGTTTTGTGAAAAAAAATTATGACCCATATTGAAATAACAAATACTTTGAGGTTTTTCTAGGGTAAATAATTACATTTTCAAAAAACAGGAAAATAACGTTTTTGTGAAAATTTTCATGTAACTATAAATACAATGGAAATGGATGTGGATAATGGATGGAGTTTGATGTTTACATGATTTTTCATTCAATTATTACCGATGTCTCCCATATACACGGAGAAAAAAGAGTTCCCAAAATCGTGAACAAGCGTTCATGAATTTGGGAACCACGAAGAAAGTGTTCAAATGCCATGGTACGTTTTACAAAAACGTTCGTGGTTCCCAATTTCATGAACGCGTTTTCACGATTTCGGGAACTCTTTTTTCTCCGTGTAGCCAAAATCCCATACGTTCTGTGCTTCATTTATGCACGGCTCGGTTTTGCATCCCCCATATGCGATGCTAAACCGAGGCACGACTGTAATCTGAAAAAAAAAACATTTGCAACGATCTTTATCTTCAGAATAATGTTATTGATTTTATTTTATAATCTTTATTTAAGCAGCGAATAAGAGATTCATATTTTTTTTTTTCTTCAGGTTGCCATAGAAAAGTGCTTATTCAAATTCAAAATTAATGCAAAAAGAAGTTAAAAACAGTTTTAGTTCTAAATTAAGCTTTCTTCGTCACATCTGTAACTAGCAATCTAATTTTTTTTATTACACATGTTTACTGATTTTGTTTTATGGTATAATTTTTCAATTAATTCTGAGAAATATTAATAAGGAATAATATTGAATTCAATTTTGATTATATTTAAAAAAAATCAAACGAAAATGTTCATAAAAAATTAAAGACAAAATAAAATGAATTTAATACGTTGAATAAGTAATATTTGATGTCCAAAGCATAGACAACATTTAAATATTGCTTTATAAATTTTTGTTTTTAAAATGGGAAAAGTGAGCATATTTAACTTCAACAATCACAGCTGTTTGGTCCCGAGACCTGCAAAAACGCATTTTAAGTTTTCATACGACATTTTCAAATATTATTTAAAACTCCAACCTATTTTTCACTAACCGCTCAACCATTTACCACTCATTTTCATCTAAAAAGAGCTTACACCGGTTGAAATGAAATTGTTGAAATTGTTTTGTGGACCACCCTAACCCAGAGATCGCCCACTCCCATTTTGAGCAAGATCGGAAAACTTTTTTTTTAAATCATGCTGTTTTCGTTGGGTGTCTCTGAATGGTCACATATTTAAATGATTTTTTGGAGCTTGAAAATAGTTTAATTCTTCGTTTCTCATAGATTTAAAAAAATACCATGTTCAAAAATAGTAGCGTATGGAACAAGTTGCAAAAAAAAATTTTTAGCACGAGTCGTACATTTATCCAACGAGGTTAGTTTTAATAAATAAAACACAAATGTAAAAAAATGTATGACTTTAACAATATGAATTCCATAATGCGAGTTGAGTATGTGATCACATTATTCAACAATAGCTCAAAATTTAATGGACCTTCAAAAAAACACTCTAGAATTTAAAACTCTTCTTGTTCCTGCACGTGAGCCACTTTTTCCGTCAGCGTTCGCCACCGTATCGATACCGCCCGAGCAGAACAGTTTAACCGAAAGTGTTATTGATGCATCTTAATAATGCTATAAATATGTCACGTCAATACTTTGCCCCCTTCTTCGTCGTGTGTGCGCTTCTTCGGTGGCGATGTTGTCTTTGCATTTTTATGGGCCACCGCCACCGCCTGATATTGGAGTTTTGGACGCTGTCGTGGTCGTGCTAGCTTGGCGCAGGTTCAAAAATGGGTTCAATTTAGTCATTGACGTAATTTTGTGCATTTTTCAAAGCGTTCCAAGTTGACGCATTTGCCAAATGAGATAAATGTGTACAGTAATGATATTTTTTTGTTTATTCAAAGTCAAACTGAAAATCGCATTTTTCTTGAAACGTCAAAAAGCGACGTGCATCAAGGAAGTACGATCACAGCAACGGCGAAACATGGAGATAGAGGTGCACGTGTAACTATCTGCAAGAAGAAGGCCAAGAAGCTTATGCTGGTAATTTTTCTCTAGATTCCTCCACCCAAGCCTCCACAAAGATATCGTTCCACTAGCGATGGATGGTATGCACTTTATCAAAACCATCGGAGCAAAACTGTTAAAAAATTTGTTTGGAAAAACTATTTCTTTAAATAAGGGCACACATTAAGGTTGAGAAAAACTCAATTTTTTGTAAAAACGTATCCAATGTTATCAAAAATCACAAAATTTAATGAACTCATTTTTTTTAAATAACTTTTTATCCTTTTTGACTGTTTCTAGTTGTAATGTACATTGCCGTACTGTTCTACTCCAGGACGCTTTCCGGGATGACACTGGACTGTGGTTGCGGCGCTGGTGCTGAGCAAGCATGTTGTAAAATGCCAGTCCAGGCGTCATTATTATTCATACTCATTTATCGCTTTGTACCGGCGCGACAGTAATAAAGTCATAAAGTGGAGAAGCTGGAGGAATATTTTTAAGGTGTGCGGTCCAGTGTTGGGTAGCATAGGTTGCCCTTACTGACATACTGATGGACATGCTGGAGAGAGATTGGGTCGTACAAATATGCAGAAATCAGAAATCAATCAATGTAATGATTGTGTATTGAAATTTTATTGGAACTCTCTGACGAACTTTACATTCTCATCCAACAATCAAACTCATCTCAGCAAAGAAGATATTTTATCAAACGTCATTCTCCCAAACAATGCCCTCGATCCACGGGATGAACTTGTACAGCTTTATGAACCGAATCCTGGCACACGTGCTGTTCACAACCAGCCCGGCCAAGTGGAGCAATCCGTCAGCGGGAACCATAATGGACGGGGCCAGCAGTTGATCAAAACATTTCACCGACTCCATTAGTGGCGGCGTTGGCTGCTTTGCCACGTCCACCGCCGAGTAGAGAATGATTTTCGCCAAATCGAGCTCCCCCCGGCTCCACAGGCACACAATCTGCTGGCTAGGGATTCTGGAAAGCAAAAGAAGAAACATAAAATCGATAGAAAAAGCGGTAGCTAGAATACGATATTTGTGCGCCACATATCGATATAATAAATGCACATGCGGATTGCCATACGATACGTTTCTTTCCAGCTCAATTAGTGCGAGGTTGTTTTCGGTCGGGCTGGCGATGAACTTGGGATGTTGATGAAAATTCCGAATCCCGTACCGGAGCGTACGACCTTCCGTTTCGATAATAACGAATTGCTCTGGGCCGGCTTCTGCGGAAGGAACGAAGGGAGGAAATAAATTCGATTTATTATGTTGTCGGCTGACAGCGGCCGGGTACACCCAAACGAAAGAGTTGTGACATTCAATGACGAAGTTATCACGTATTTGTTAGTGCCAACTCTCCGCCAACTCCCACAGCAGTTGCCCCCCTGCAATTTGCGTGAAACTTTGTCCTAAGGGGTAACTTTTGTACCTGATCACGATTCCGAGGTCCGTTTTTTTATATCTTATGAAGGAGGGGTGGAACGACCCCTTCCATTTTATAACATTTGAAAAAAGGCTTGCTTTTCAATAATTTGCAGCCTGAAAGGGTGATGAGATGGAAATTTAGTGTAAAATTGAACAGCCGATTTGATGGCGTACTTGAAATTCCGAGTAAAAGTAGTGTCTTTTTAAGAGAAATGTAATGTTCTTTTCGAATCTACATTGACACAGAAGGCTATTTTTTCATTTGAAGCAAAATTTTATTTATTTTTTCTACCTTTGCAGGGTTATTTTTTAGAGTGTAACAATGTATAACAAAAAGAGCAGAAAATTACTAAAAAATGACATGAAAACATAAAGGGTTTGCTTGAAATCATCATGAGTTATCACGAATCTACGAAAACAAAGTTTTGAAAAAGTTGATCGTCGTTGACATGGCCGTTCATGGTCGCTCGCAAAAAGTAACTTTTTCAAAACTTTTTTTTGTAAACTCGCGACAACTCGTGATGATAACAAGCAAACCCCTTATGTTTTTATATATTTTTTTTAGTTGTCTGCTCTACAAATTTGTAGAACATTATTACACTTAAAAAACAACTCTGCAACGTTATCAAAAACACAAAATTCTAAAACAAAAAAATTTGCTCTAAATGAAAATAATACCCTTCTGCGTTAATGTAGATTCGAAAGTACATTCAATTTCTCTTAAAATGACATGTTCCAAAAAAAATTACGGTTGAGTAACAAAAGTTTTTTTTCGGAGTTCGAGTACGCCTTCAGATCAGCCGATTTAATTTATATAAAAGTCCCATTGACACCAAATTTCCCTTTCATCACCTTTTTAGGCTGCAAATTCTTGAAAAATATGTCTTTTTTCGCATGTTCGAAAATGGAAGGGGTCGTACCGCCCCTCCGTCATGAGAAATCAAAAACGGACCTCGGATTCGTGATCAGGGACAAAAGTTACCCCTTAGGACAAAGTTTCACGCAAATCAAAGAGGGGTCGGGGCAACTTTTCCCGATTTCGTGTGAGTTGGTAGATAATTACCCAAGTATCGAGAAATTAAAAGTGAGAGTGTGTGCAACATGGAGTTAAACTTTCTGTGCAGTTGCTGTGAAGGTTCCCATGGCACTTTGAAAAATTTAACTCCATGTTGCACGCACACACTCTCACTTTTAATTTCTCGATACTGTAACGAACCTTAAATTTGTTAACAAAATGTTGATATTAATGTTAATAACTGCACAATTTTTAAATTTTTGTATTTATTTTTTTTTAAGTTTGAAAGTTTAAAAGTTTAAAAGTTTAAAAGTTTAAAAGTTTAAAAGTTTAAAAGTTTAAAAGTTTAAAAGTTTAAAAGTTTAAAAGTTTAAAAGTTTAAAAGTTTAAAAGTTTAAAAGTTTAAAAGTTTAAAAGTTTAAAAGTTTAAAAGTTTAAAAGTTTAAAAGTTTAAAAGTTTAAAAGTTTAAAAGTTTAAAAGTTTAAAAGTTTAAAAGTTTAAAAGTTTAAAAGTTTAAAAGTTTAAAAGTTTAAAAGTTTAAAAGTTTAAAAGTTTAAAAGTTTAAAAGTTTAAAAGTTTAAAAGTTTAAAAGTTTAAAAGTTTAAAAGTTTAAAAGTTTAAAAGTTTAAAAGTTTAAAAGTTTAAAAGTTTAAAAGTTTAAAAGTTTAAAAGTTTAAAAGTTTAAAAGTTTAAAAGTTTAAAAGTTTAAAAGTTTAAAAGTTTAAAAGTTTAAAAGTTTAAAAGTTTAAAAGTTTAAAAGTTTAAAAGTTTAAAAGTTTAAAAGTTTAAAAGTTTAAAAGTTTAAAAGTTTAAAAGTTTAAAAGTTTAAAAGTTTAAAAGTTTAAAAGTTTAAAAGTTTAAAAGTTTAAAAGTTTAAAAGTTTAAAAGTTTAAAAGTTTAAAAGTTTAAAAGTTTAAAAGTTTAAAAGTTTAAAAGTTTAAAAGTTTAAAAGTTTAAAAGTTTAAAAGTTTAAAAGTTTAAAAGTTTAAAAGTTTAAAAGTTTAAAAGTTTAAAAGTTTAAAAGTTTAAAAGTTTAAAAGTTTAAAAGTTTAAAAGTTTAAAAGTTTAAAAGTTTAAAAGTTTAAAAGTTTAAAAGTTTAAAAGTTTAAAAGTTTAAAAGTTTAAAAGTTTAAAAGTTTAAAAGTTTAAAAGTTTAAAAGTTTAAAAGTTTAAAAGTTTAAAAGTTTAAAAGTTTAAAAGTTTAAAAGTTTAAAAGTTTAAAAGTTTAAAAGTTTAAAAGTTTAAAAGTTTAAAAGTTTAAAAGTTTAAAAGTTTAAAAGTTTAAAAGTTTAAAAGTTTAAAAGTTTAAAAGTTTAAAAGTTTAAAAGTTTAAAAGTTTAAAAGTTTAAAAGTTTAAAAGTTTAAAAGTTTAAAAGTTTAATAGTTTAAAAGTTTAAAAGTTTAAAAGTTTAAAAGTTTAAAAGTTTAAAAGTTTAAAAGTTTAAAAGTTTAAAAGTTTAAAAGTTTAAAAGTTTAAAAGTTTAAAAGTTTAAAAGTTTAAAAGTTTAAAAGTTTAAAAGTTTAAAAGTTTAAAAGTTTAAAAGTTTAAAAGTTTAAAAGTTTAAAAGTTTAAAAGTTTAAAAGTTTAAAAGTTTAAAAGTTTAAAAGTTTAAAAGTTTAAAAGTTTAAAAGTTTAAAAGTTTAAAAGTTTTAAAGTTTTAAAGTTTTATAGTTTTAAAGTTTCAAAGTTTTTGAGTTTTGTATTATCTTGTCAGGAGCGTTTCGTTTGGGTGTACGCCAATATCCATATATCACCCACAGAGAATCCCCGGACACACCTGAGCGGTTCATTTCGGTGGAGAAATTCCGAGTCGAGTGACGACGACTGGCAAGACGACAGTCTGCCGTTGAGATTAGAAAGTGCTCACTTATCAATACGGCGAAACAATCAATCACACGCATGAATGGAGTCTCCCTCGCAACGAACGCCAGATAGGACAAATCCTGGGCCGTACCGCCGGAACCGTTCCGATACTGGGCACATTCTGCGGGGTCGGGGAAGAGGATGAAAAATTAGAAATCTTTCATTGATACTGGCGAATAATCGGATGGCAGATGATTAATTCAATACTTTTTGTGTTGATTCTTTGTGTCGCTGGGAAGGACTCGGAAGTGGGATAATCATTCTTCGTGACGTTTCCGTTGTCTGTGGAAGATTCAATTGGTACAAAACGGTTTGCATTAGCAACCTTTTCAATCCATTCCACGTATCTGGGCAAGTTGACGAATCCGGCGTAGCTTTTGGGATTGCACAACGTTACGGTAGACTCCCTTAATCCGGTGAATGATATGATTCCACGTGCGATCCACGTTCCGTTGATGTTCACAACGAATGCTCCTCCACTGTCACCGTTGCAGACGTTGGTTCCTGTCCAAAAAACATCGGTTAGTACCCAACCCTAATCGCTTGCTAACCGCAACTTCACCATTATCAAGTCCCGCACAGAACATCCCATCAAACAAAACCGGAGCAAACACGTCCCTGTCCTTCTCCAGACAATCCAAATAGCTGACCATGGGTAGCCTCGCGGACTTCAGCGAATTCGCCAGCACGTCATACTCCGTCAGTCCCCAGCCGGAAACAGTTCCAACCAGGTCAAGCCCCGCCACAAACTCCTCCACGTTCCACAAACAAACCGGCTGAACAAATCTGGTGAACTCCACCACAGTCTGCAGCATCAGAACCGCCACATCGTGCCGATACGAACTGGCCACATAGTCTTCGTGCCGATAAACCCTCTCAACGCGATGTTCCTGTCCATCCCTGGTCATCGCCAACAGCTCATGAACTCCCAACCTCACCGACAACGCTTCCGGAACCATCTGGTACCCATTCGGGGCCGTCACGCAGTGAGCAGCCGTTACGATGACGCGATCACTCACTAGGAATCCTCCGCAAATGTACTCACTACCAACCAGCTGCCGTCGGTACAGGGCGGCGTGCCACGGAAATTGCCCCGGCCAGGTGGACTGACCCGAGGTGATCACTCCGATTGAGTTGGCCGGACGTTGGCCGCAGCGAAAGAGATGGTCGGTGGCTTTTGGTTGGAGGGCAGCGGCGATGACGGGAAGGAGAACTTGCAGGGAAAGTATAGCGGAGTTGGTCATCTTGTCAGGGTTAACTGCGCGAGCTAGACACTGAACTTGACGAGATTACGGAGGGTACTGACAGGACGAAGGACAGCTTGGGAGATTAACGCATGTTGTTGTTTTTGATAATCGCGTAGATGTAAGTGAATTGATTATGCGTACGGAAGTGGAATTTTCATGTAGAAGTTTGTTTGAATTACAGTATGCGATAACAAAGTAACAATACAGTCCAGACTCGATGATTCTAAGTCCCGGTTATACAATGTTTCGATTATCCGGTGATGGACTTCGGATAATCAAATAACGAACAAAACATATATGTTTCGTATTTTTTTATTGTCATTCTTGTTGTTCTTGTCATTCTTGTTGTTCTTGTTGTTCTTGTTGTTCTTGTTGTTCTTGTTGTTCTTGTTGTTCTTGTTGTTCTTGTTGTTCTTGTTGTTCTTGTTGTTCTTGTTGTTCTTGTTGTTCTTTTTGTTCTTGTTGTTCTTGTTGTTCTTGTTGTTCTTGTTGTTCTTGTTGTTCTTGTTGTTCTTGTTGTTCTTGTTGTTCTTGTTGTTCTTGTTGTTCTTGTTGTTCTTGTTGTTCTTGTTGTTCTTGTTGTTCTTGTTGTTCTTGTTGTTCTTGTTGTTCTTGTTGTTCTTGTTGTTCTTGTTGTTCTTGTTGTTCTTGTTGTTCTTGTTGTTCTTGTTGTTCTTGTTGTTCTTGTTGTTCTTGTTGTTCTTGTTGTTCTTGTTGTTCTTGTTGTTCTTGTTGTTCTTGTTGTTCTTGTTGTTCTTGTTGTTCTTGTTGTTCTTGTTGTTCTTGTTGTTCTTGTTGTTCTTGTTGTTCTTGTTGTTCTTGTTGTTCTTGTTGTTCTTGTTGTTCTTGTTGTTCTTGTTGTTCTTGTTGTTCTTGTTGTTCTTGTTGTTCTTGTTGTTCTTGTTGTTCTTGTTGTTCTTGTTGTTCTTGTTGTTCTTGTTGTTCTTGTTGTTCTTGTTGTTCTTGTTGTTCTTGTTGTTCTTGTTGTTCTTGTTGCTCTTGATGTTCTTGTTGTCTTAAAATTGCTCGCATTTTCGTAATACTTCATCATTTCCAATTTTCTTAGCTGCATTCGAAATATATTTCGAACACTTCAAAATGTTCCATAAACATCCGGAATTGGTTTAATTTTTTTTCTCATAGGTTTGACAAATTGCTATTAAAATTGATTTGATATTCTTACGTTTTGATTCGAGTAGGAATCAAGACCAAGACCAATAGAATTCTTATCGTTGGAACTAAAATTTCACAAATCATCGTTTTTTGTTTCTCTTATCGACGATAACTCTTTTTGAAATCTTTCGAAAATTTACTTAAACAATCACTTAAATTTTGTAATGCTTTCACTAAGATTTTTTTTTTGATAATGCAGTAATTTTCAAAAAATAAATACTTAAAAAAAATCACAAAATATCATTTTTTTAATTCTAAATTACTCAAAAGAAGCAAAACTTGGTATGCGTTTTCACTATCATTAGAGTTTTTTTGTTAAATACTTGAATGATCATAAAACTCTGTATTTTTGGAAAAAAAAACTCAAATTTTCAAAATTTCTAATATGGATATGAAAGAAACAAATAAACCAAATTTTCTGTTGTTGCTTTTTGAGTGTTTTTTAATAATTAATGGTTTATTGGACCTTTAAAAAAAACTCCAGAAATGTTGTAGGCTTTTTCAGTTTTATTACAGTAAATTTGTTAAATACTAAAAATTTCTTATTATCTCGTATTTTTTAAAAATAATCAAATTTTAATAATGTGTAAAATGAGTATCAAACTATAAAACATTTTTAATCTCTATAAGCAAATTATAGTATTTTCATAAAAATACTTTATTTTGAGAAAATTTTAGTACTTTCCCTGATAAAAAAAATTAAACAATGAAAATGCATGCAAAATTCCAAATCGTTTGATAACCATATTGCAAATTATGAAAATTCGAGTATTTTCGACAAAATACGGAATTTTAGAAAAATTTAAGTATTTAACAAAAAATATTCTAATAATAGTGAAAATGCAAACCAAATATCGATCAACAATCTTGGTAGAAAGGATAACAGCCAGTATTACATTAACATTTTGTTCATGTTGATTTTCGAACTACATATTTTTGCATGTAATATTACATACAATTTGTTTTGTTCTTAGGCATTTTACACAAATTAAGTCATAACTTTTTGCAGTATTTCTATGTTAAAACTGATTGGACAGGATTTGGAAAAAATATCCGGATTATTAAGGGGTTACATACATGTAGAAAATCACAAAATTTCATATTACAGAAATCCACTTAAAAGATGTTTTTTAATCACTCCTGAAAGTTTCATGAAGATATTTCATGATTAAACTGAATTAGAGACGATTTAAGCTTAGAATTTTGCCATGCGCAAAGCCAACTGTCTAACTTTCTGAGCGTTTTTCTCTGAACACCAAGTTGTACGACACGAATGCCATTGCAATGGTAAAGTGTCTTTAATAAAACTAATAATAATAACCAAGTTGTTTTACGGGTGCCACGATATCTCGAGATGGGATAGACCAAATTGGCTGAAATTTTGAGTGAAGACTCCCAAGACATGTTCCGTGTGCATGACGAAGCCCGATTTTGAAATTTTGAATTTTCAAAAAATACAAAAATCAAAAACTGGCGATTTTTTATATGAAAAACAGAAAAATATTTTTATCTTTTTTTTAAATTTTTTTTTTGTAAATCGGCCTTCGTCATGCAAACGGGACCGGTTTAACGAGTCTTCACCAAAATTTTGAGCCGATTTGGTCGAAACAATGTTGAGATATCGTGGCACCCGTTTTCTGAAACTGCTAACTTCAATTAGCTATATCTCGGCAATGATACAACCAAATGTCTTCAAATTTGTTTTGTTAATAGATGAAAATGTATATTTTAATGCCCTGAAAACAGATTTTGAAAAAAAATTAATTGTGTGCTCAAATTTTTGCCGATTTACATGTATGTAACCCCTTAAACAAATTTAAAATAAGTGTAACTAATATAGATAAACTAAAAAACACTTGAACAAATCGGGGACTTTCGGATCAAAATATCAATCGCACTCCTTATTAAGTATCAATTTGTCTATTTTATTTCTCAAATGTAATTGAATTGTGCTCCTGCTGCTGCTGTTGTTGACAACGCACGTGCGCGCATCGGTCATCGATTCGCTGCCACTTCGTTTACTAAACATAATAAATATTTCACATCGATACAACTAAATTGTTCCACTAACATAAACTTTTTTTTCTTCCTGATACAGTTGTGTGTGAGGAACCGAATGTCTTTTGAGATTGTGTTGACGTTTGAAACATTAATAGATGTATTAGATAATACGGTTTACACTTGTTCTTTTTTTCTTTGGTAGAAAATTTGATTCTCCGTTGTCTGATAAGTGTGCTTGTCCTACTATGCGCTGCCACTTTGTCCACCTTCAGATTTTTTAATCACATTTAGTAACTTTTTTTCTTGATTTTTTTAGTACACTTAGTAATGGTTTCGAATGGTTTTTTATATTTTTCTGTGTCTTATTGATCTAGGACAATAATGTTTCTTTTTTTTTTCATTTGCATAGTAAGTTTGTATATTTATTTGTGTTTTTATCCATTAAGGGTATGTATCTTACACAGATTCTTTGGGGGGAAATTTGGCATTTCAGATCAAGAATAATCTCTCGTAATAGATAGTCAAAATGGTACCAGCCAACAGAATCTTAATTTGTGGTTAGATTGCTAACTGATTGTTTGTACAAAAGACAAAAAACGAAAGCTTTACACTGATATAAATCCACTCCTCTGGAGCTCGTCGGCGAAGTGCCTTTACCACACCTCGCACTTGCGCTCCGGATTCATCCGGGAGCCGAGCTTGCACTTGAACGTGTCGGAGAATTCCTGCAGATTCGAAAGGGAGCCGATCACCCGATACTGCGGCGGCGAGTGCGGATCTTTGTCGATCTGCAGCGTGGTCGTTTCGTCGGTCACGGCCGAGCACCAGACCTGGGCAAAGGACACGAAGAAGAGCTGCCGGTGGGTCATGTTCAGTCCGGGCAGGGGAAGGGTGTCCGTCGGGGTGGTGCTGAACTTTTCGTTCTTAATGTACGCGTGGAAGGCCGCCTTGAGTCCGCCGTTGTCGGCGATGTTCTCGCCCATGGTTTGCTTGCCGTTGAGGTTCTTCCCGTTCACTTTGTACGAGCTGTACTGCTTGTTGAAGCAGTCCGTTTGCTTCTTGAACCGCTCGACGGTTTTGTTGTTCCACCACTGGTGAAGGTTCCCGTACTTGTCGTACTCGCGACCTTGATCGTCGAACGCATGTGTCAGCTCGTGTCCCATCACCACTCCCATTGCTCCGTAGTTCAAGCTCTTTGGGTTCTTCATGTCGAAGAAAGGAAGCTGGAGGATCCCGGCTGGGAATACTATTTGATTCTTGGTTGGTGTGTAGTACGCGTTCACTGTCGGTGGAGTCATGCCCCAACGGCTCTTGTTCACCGGTTGGTCGAGCTTCTCCAGATTCTTCTTCAAGCTGTAAATGTTAAAGTTGATGTTGTTGTCAAAGTACGCCTTCGGATCAATGTTCAGCTCCTGGTACTTCTTGTCCAGCTCTTCCGGATTCAAGATATAATCCGGAAATCCAATCATATCCGTAATGGCATCCGCCTTTTCTTCCGCTAGCTTTCGCGTTTCGTTATCCATCCACACCAGCGTGTCCAAATTCTCCTTGAACGCATTCCTAACCTCGTTGATCATTTCCTCGGCCCGTGGTTTCGACTCACCGTGAAACACTTCCCGCACGAACATCGCCCCAATAGCGAACCCTAGCACGTTGGTCGTGTCACTAACACAATACCTCCACGGTTCCTCCCCACCATCGGATCCGATCAACGCCTTCCGCAAACCCTTGTACGCATCCCGGAACGCCTTCGACAAGCACGCCGTCAACGTTCGCACCGTCTGCCACACCAGGTAGTTGTTCAGGATGCTGTAATTAATCAACGTCGTCAAACTTCACTCTCACCAAACCACCCCAAAACATACTCACATCTTCTTCTCGTCCGTCGTTTGATACTCCACGATCAGCTCGTTCAGCTTCTTCAGGTAGTCTGGTGCGTACACCACCACGTTCTCCTTCTCGGTGATCTTGCGCTTGACCAACCGGAACGCCTCCTCGAAATGATCGCGCCAGTTGATGAACGGAGCCTTCTCCTGCAGCTCGTGGATCGTCATCAGGTGGTAGTTCTCCTCGTCATCCCTGCGCTGATCCTGCGGCGTCGTGATCCCGGCCAGCTTCGTCTCGAACGCGATCACCTCCGTCATCTGGCGACGAGCCTCCGACTCGTTAGCTCCCAACAGCACCGACACCTTGGTCATGTAGTCCAAGTACGCCGCCAGGATCTTGGCGTTGGCCGTTTTGTTCAGATAGTTGTCCCTGGACGGGAGCGTTAGACCTCCTTGATCGATCTGCAAAACAAAGCGTTAGCAAACCAAAAAGAACCTCCGTCTCACCCTCGTACCTGAATGATATGCTTGGACGAGTTGCGATCGTCCTCCCCGACCGCCCACCCAAACAACCCTCCCATGTTGTACTTGATCTGCAGCACCTGCAGCGACTTCTGCAGCGACCACTTGCTCAGATCGAACCCGCTCGCGTTTGCCGTTACGTTCCACCCACCGACGCTCTTCAGCAGCTTCAGCAGCGGATCCGCGCCCAGCTTCTCCATCGTTTCGTCCTCGTCCAGACACGACGCGTAGTACAGCTTGGCCTTCTTCTCCGCTTTCGACTTGAAGTCCGCCTCCGGTCGCTCCAGCACGTTCTTCACCACCAGCTGGTTCTGCTGTTCCAGCTTGCCGAACGTGCCCCACATGGACTTGCCGTCCGGGATGGGGTTGTTCTTGATCCACTGGTTGCACGCGAACCCGTAAAAGTCCGTGCACGGATCCACGCTGCTGTCGATCGAGTGCAGGATCTCGCTGGCCGCGAAGATGCAGTGCTTGTCCAGGCACGGCATCGGCGAGTCGCCGGACAGCAACGAGCCATCTGTGAGAATTTTACTTTGATAAGTTTTCGGAAGATTTTACTTTATCTTTTAAAAATGTTATTTGATTTTGATGGTAATTCAAAACTTTATTGATTCTTAATTTTTCCGATCAGCAAACAGCTCAACTCAACTTTCAAAAACACACCCTGAATCTAAATATTCTATTTTAAGACTGCAAATTTCATTCGCCACAAATCATTGATTGCGCAGAACTGTGTTCATATAGGTATAACGTTTTACTTGCATTTTACATCGCTGTTTGCAGAAGCGTCAATCACAAATTGAATTCCGTCGAAAGCTGCCATCGACAAAATGAAAATTGATAACTTCTATTTCCATGAAGCGCAGATTGCACCACCCCACAAAAGAAGAAAAAACCCCCTCTCACCCTTGTAGATGTTGGAGTCCACGTGGGGCTGCACGTGCAGTATCCGGGTGCTTTCGGTGGCCAGGATGGACGCCAGCACGACGATCGTCACCACCGAGCCCAGCATCAACAGCAGCAGCACCTTCTCCAGCTTGGACCGGGCGTGCCACAGGGACGTCCCCCTGGCCGTGTGGTACCGGATGTGCATCGTGGGGCTCCGGCTCGTCTCATTGATCTGGATCGACCCGATGCTGCTGCTGTCCTCGTCCGCAAACTGGGCCTGCTTGTAGCGGGTCATCTGTGAGCGGGAGAAAGAGACAAGAAGACGTTCGGTTCAGATGAGGCCGAATAGTGCCTTGAAGGCAGGCTAGATATAAAACAATGAAGAACTGTGTGTTTCAATTAACGACTAAGAGGCACCCCCGCAATGACACAGTGGGAAATTGCTACGAACTCTCCAAGTCGTCAAGTCGTCAAGTCGTCAAGTCGTCAAGTCATCAAATCGGCAAGTCGTCAAGTCGTTAAATCGTTAAATCGTCAAGTCGTCAAGTCGTCAATTCGTCAAGTCGTCAAGTCGTCAAGTCGTCAAGTCGTCAAGTCGTCAAGTCGTCAAGTCGTCAAGTCGTCAAGTCATCAAATCGGCAAGTCGTCAAGTCGTTAAATCGTTAAATCGTCAAGTCGTCAAGTCGTCAATTCGTCAAGTCGTCAAGTCGTCAAGTCGTCAAGTCGTCAAATCGGCAAGTCGTCAAGTCGTTAAATCGTTAAATTGCAAGTCGTCAAGTCGTCAAATCGGCAAGTCGTCAAGTCGTTAAGTCGTTAAGTCGTTAAGTCGTTAAATCGTCAATTCGTCAAGTCGTCAAGTCGTCAAGTCGTCAAGTCGTCAAGTCGTCAAGTCGTCAAGTCGTCAAGTCGTCAAGTCGTCAAGTCGTCAAGTCGTCAAGTCGTCAAGTCGTCAAGTCGTCAAGTCGTCAAGTCGTCAAGTCGTCAAGTCGTCATGTCGTCAAGTCGTCAATTCGTCAATTCGTCAAGTCGTCAATTCATCAAGTCGTCAAGCTTGAAGCTTGAATGCCAGCGCTTTTAAGCTTGCACGATTTACGCTGTGCGTGTAGACGCTGCACACTCTTTTTTGCTTACCGACCGGATCTGGGTGCTTAATTGGGTCATACAAAAATGCTGAAATTTGTATGACCCGATTTCACCCCTCAGATCCAATTTACCCCTGATGACGGTACTCAAAAAATATTTGCAAACATTTATTATCAAGCTTTGTTTTTTTCATCTCGAATATATTGTATTGTAGTGCAGTTTTCATTTCATCTAAGTTAGTACACTTTTGATTTTATTTTTCATTAAATAATGCTCATCTTTCGTAGCTTTTCATTTTGTTTCGAAATTTCAATTTAAAGTTGTTGAATTAAATTATTTTGTTTTATATTTTAACAACAAACAATTTTCGATAAACGATGAACAATTTTTCTTTCACGACAAATAATATTAAAATGATTAAAAATCTGATGCAATTACGATGGTTGAAACTAACCATTCAAAAAATCTTTAAATTATCACATTATTTATACATTCATTTATTTGTAAAAAGCTTTAAAACTGTTATAAAGGAAAAATATTCAACTACAGGCAGAAAAATATTTTGTACGATCAGCATGTTCGAGTTTTGTTTCAACATTTTGTTTGTTGAACATAATCAACAAATGGTTGCGTTGAATCAATTATTGTCTCATTTTCACAAAAATCTTTTGTTGTTTTGAAAAGTTGTTTTGGCGTTTTGGGTTGATCAACACAAATCTTGATTCCTTTGATCTTGTTTTGTTTATTTAAATATGCCTTATTTTGCTGCGTAATTAAAAAATTCGCTTACTTTTTGAAAAGGCCCTAGGGGAAATATACCCATTTTAATCACACTAAGCCGTTCGACCAATTCTCATCACTTTTGCCGTTTCCGCTATTAAACCAACATTTTCAGATGTATCAACAATGAAGAGTTGCTTGCTCACTTTAAGTTGAGCTATTTATTACTTTGGAACAGTCAAAAACACTTTATTTTAGCTGTAATTCTTGATCAAAGTGCTGATAGGCCGATAATAGAAATAGGCTGAAAAAGGGTATAGTTCCCCTACATAGGAAACCCAATCAAGTAAAATAAAAAAAATAAAAATAAAAAAATGATATTCCTTATGCCTTCTGAACTTCAGTTAAAATCAACCATGAAGTTTGAACTACTTCTGAAATATCCTGACAAGTTAAGGAGGTATTAGACTACGACACACAAATACGCACTTTTTGACAGTTTGTTTGCAGAAATGTCAGCTTGCATACATTTTGCGAGTTTGGCAAACTGTCAAACACGGAATAGAGCGTGTTTGTTTAATAGTTTGTCATAGTTTAATGCCTCCTTTAAAATTATTCGAAAATAAATAAAATTAAAACAGTACATACCTCTGAATTATTTGTACTGTTCAGGCTTTTAAGAATTGGTTGCTGAGGTAAAGCCTAGAAAAGAGTAAAATTTGGGAAAGTTGACTTTTTAAGTGTCAAGAACATTGCATCATTGTCAAATGGATTTATGGAAATATATCAAAGCTTCAAAACACATTTCAGTTAAAAACTGATGGGTTAATTCATGGGTCAACTGATCTGGAATTTTTCGAAGTTTGAAGATGTTGAAATTTCAAGCCAGCAGGAAAATATTTCCTGTTCTTTTAATTATGAAAATGTTATCACAAGCCAAATCGATTGCCTGAATTCTGCTCCACCAAATGAGGAAGCTTGGAATTGTGGATTTTTTTATTTATTTCAAAAATCCTCAGTCAGTTTTTTATATAAACCAAAAATTAAGGTAAGTCGGTCTTGATCAATTGTTTTGATTGTATTTTATTAAAGATTGCACGATTTTTGTAATTTGATTTTTAGGCGTTTTATTTTAGGATGTCTCTATTAAAATAATAAATTCAGTAAAGGATAAAAACTTACATAATCAATATTTAAGAAACATGGTAGATTTTTCTAGCAATAATTAATTTAATTAAATTAAATTTATTAAAAAAAGAATACATTTTACCACGCATTATTCCACTGTGCCAATGAACACGAGTAAATCACTAGACTATCTAATTGTCGATAGATGCAAATTAGTTCGCCCCAGGGACACTGCACCGGTTCCCTGCAGCTATCCGACAGACAGTCAGACCGACGGACAGCTAATGCATTCGATACCGGAGTGCAAGTTCAAAAGCCATCCACCCACCAACGTGCGTCGGTCTGGTGCAGTTGTTCACCTTCGAAATGATCAAAAAGTAACTCCCAACCTTGAGTCAATGTTTATCTCTGCGCTCTACTGAACAGTCTGTGTGTGGCACACCAACTCCCCGAATTCTCACTTATTTTATATGGCGTAAACAAGTACACACTTCACACACAACGGCTTTGGAAGCTCCTCCGACGAGTATGCTTGCACAGGGAAAATTGGCGAGATACTAAACTACGCTCATCCAGTAAGGCACCCCGCCGGGGTAAGTTGGCTACAGTGGAACCCCGATAGTTAGACATGGCTACTTTTAGCGACCGGTTGGTAGTACTATTGATTTGCCTTTTAAGTTCGACTTCTTCAAATTTAACGGTGTCAAACCATCATGGGTGTACTTTAGTTAGTTAAACAGTCATTTGTTGAGTCTATTAGGTTTATTTTGATGATCTTACTTCTAGGTTACCAAACCCAATTCTTGAATCATCAATTCTGAGCAAAATTTCAAGAATCCCATAAAAAGTTTTGACAAGGTCGAAACCTGCTCCAGTTACCCCCAGCACAAGCCATGGCAGTGAATTGCTGGCCTTGTTTGACGTTGTTACGACGCACAGTTCCACTGTAGTTCCAAGAACCATCTCTGGGGAGGTTTGGCCTGGTGTAGGTGTGGCTTCGGGGCAAAGAACGAATTGCGCGCGCATTATTTTATTATCGCTTCGCTGCTGCTCTCCGGTGATGATAGACGCGCTTAGTACAGTGACTTACACTGTGTTCTATAGCATTTTAAGGGAGTACCAAGTTTTGGATATCATCTGGGGTGAAATGAGCAATGCTATCAACTTTCACATGTTAAATCAAACGACATATAAAATTTTAATTTTTAAAAATAAAGAATATGGACTAAAAATCGAAATTTTAAGATTTTAAACCCTCATTCTCCGCTTTCTAAAGAAGCTCCAAACTTGAGCGCTTGATGTGCGGTAAATCATCTCGTGAACTATTTTTGTACTTTATCCTGTAGGCAACAACGGACTGCATCAATTGAATGAAACGCTTGTTCCTGAATGGCATATCAAAACATCTGCTACGTTTCGAGAAACGTAGTTTCAAATCGACAATAGCACTTCTACCTTGAAAGTAACTTTAATAACAAATGTTGCCCAACTTGATTTTGAATATTTTGAAAAAATAAACATCTTGCTCAATATTTTCAAATAAAAAAGGAAACTAAATCCACACTTTATTAAATGTTTAGATAAGCATTGAAAAACTTGCAAAATTCTTAGTATTACTGATCAATTTCAAAATAATTGTTTACAGTATGAAGGAGTACGGTTCGTGAATCGAACTTGAACCAAATTAGATTTGCGAAACAGCACAGGCGTTATCTTATCTGTCTGGAATCGGAAGGCTACCCGTGTGCGGTGTAGAAAAAGCCAGTCATAACCAAATATTAATATTTTCACCGTAAAAATTAGTAACTTTGTAAAAGCGATACGCTGGTATTTTAAGGTGACAATACATTTTTTGTACAATTATTCTAATGTCGAAAAGTTAAAAAAAGTCCAGCTTGAATCTTTAAATCTTTAAATCTTTAAATCTTTAAATCTTTAAATCTTTAAATCTTTAAATCTTTAAATCTTTAAATCTTTAAATCTTTAAATCTTTAAATCTTTAAATCTTTAAATCTTTAAATCTTTAAATCTTTAAATCTTTAAATCTTTAAATCTTTAAATCTTTAAATCTTTAAATCTTTAAATCTTTAAATCTTTAAATCTTTAAATCTTTAAATCTTTAAATCTTTAAATCTTTAAATCTTTAAATCTTTAAATCTTTAAATCTTTAAATCTTTAAATCTTTAAATCTTTAAATCTTTAAATCTTTAAATCTTTAAATCTTTAAATCTTTAAATCTTTAAATCTTTAAATCTTTAAATCTTTAAATCTTTAAATCTTTAAATCTTTAAATCTTTAAATCTTTAAATCTTTAAATCTTTAAATCTTTAAATCTTTAAATCTTTAAATCTTTAAATCTTTAAATCTTTAAATCTTTAAATCTTTAAATCTTTAAATCTTTAAATCTTTAAATCTTTAAATCTTTAAATCTTTAAATCTTTAAATCTTTAAATCTTTAAATCTTTAAATCTTTAAATCTTTAAATCTCTAAAAATCTAAAAATCTTTAAATCTTTAAATCTTTAAATCTTTAAATCTTTAAATCTTTAAATCTTTAAATCTTTAAATCTTTAAATCTTTAAATCTAAAAATCTAAAAATCTTTAAATATTTAAATCTTTAAATCTTTAAATCTTTAAATCTTTAAATCTTTAAATCTTTAAATCTTTAAATCTTTAAATCTTTAAATCTTTAAATCTTTAAATCTTTAAATCTTTAAATCTTTAAATCTTTAAATCTTTAAATCTTTAAATCTTTAAATCTTTAAATCTTTAAATCTTTAAATCTTTAAATCTTTAAATCTTTAAATCTTTAAATCTTTAAATCTTTAAATCTTTAAATCTTTAAATCTTTAAATCTTTAAATCTTTAAATCTTTAAATCTTTAAATCTTTAAATCTTTAAATCTTTAAATCTTTAAATCTTTAAATCTTTAAATCTTTAAATCTTTAAATCTTTAAATCTTTAAATCTTTAAATCTTTAAATCTTTAAATCTTTAAATCTTTAAATCTTTAAATCTTTAAATCTTTAAATCTTTAAATCTTTAAATCTTTAAATCTTTAAATCTTTAAATCTTTAAATCTTTAAATCTTTAAATCTTTAAATCTTTAAATCTTTAAATCTTTAAATCTTTAAATCTTTAAATCTTTAAATCTTTAAATCTTTAAATCTTTAAATCTTTAAATCTTTAAATCTTTAAATCTTTAAATCTTTAAATCTTTAAATCTTTAAATCTTTAAATCTTTAAATCTTTAAATCTTTAAATCTTTAAATCTTTAAATCTTTAAATCTTTAAATCTTTAAATCTTTAAATCTTTAAATCTTTAAATCTTTAAATCTTTAAATCTTTAAATCTTTAAATCTTTAAATCTTTAAATCTTTAAATCTTTAAATCTTTAAATCTTTAAATCTTTAAATCTTTAAATCTTTAAATCTTTAAATCTTTAAATCTTTAAATCTTTAAATCTTTAAATCTTTAAATCTTTAAATCTTTAAATCTTTAAATCTTTAAATCTTTAAATCTTTAAATCTTTAAATCTTTAAATCTTTAAATCTTTAAATCTTTAAATCTTTAAATCTTTAAATCTTTAAATCTTTAAATCTTTAAATCTTTAAATCTTTAAATCTTTAAATCTTTAAATCTTTAAATCTTTAAATCTTTAAATCTTTAAATCTTTAAATCTTTAAATCTTTAAATCTTTAAATCTTTAAATCTTTAAATCTTTAAATCTTTAAATCTTTAAATCTTTAAATCTTTAAATCTTTAAATCTTTAAATCTTTAAATCTTTAAATCTTTAAATCTTTAAATCTTTAAATCTTTAAATCTTTAAATCTTTAAATCTTTAAATCTTTAAATCTTTAAATCTTTAAATCTTTAAATCTTTAAATCTTTAAATCTTTAAATCTTTAAATCTTTAAATCTTTAAATCTTTAAATCTTTAAATCTTTAAATCTTTAAATCTTTAAATCTTTAAATCTTTAAATCTTTAAATCTTTAAATCTTTAAATCTTTAAATCTTTAAATCTTTAAATCTTTAAATCTTTAAATCTTTAAATCTTTAAATCTTTAAATCTTTAAATCTTTAAATCTTTAAATCTTTAAATCTTTAAATCTTTAAATCTTTAAATCTTTAAATCTTTAAATCTTTAAATCTTTAAATCTTTAAATCTTTAAATCTTTAAATCTTTAAATCTTTAAATCTTTAAATCTTTAAATCTTTAAATCTTTAAATCTTTAAATCTTTAAATCTTTAAATCTTTAAATCTTTAAATCTTTAAATCTTTAAATCTTTAAATCTTTAAATCTTTAAATCTTTAAATCTTTAAATCTTTAAATCTTTAAATCTTTAAATCTTTAAATCTTTAAATCTTTAAATCTTTAAATCTTTAAATCTTTAAATCTTTAAATCTTTAAATCTTTAAATCTTTAAATCTTTAAATCTTCAAATCAGATGTATAGAGATATCCACGGTTTCTTACACGCACACTATGATTCATTGCTGATAAGTTCTAATTATTTGAAACTGCTCGCAATTTGAAACAATTCAAGCATAACAATGTAATTCAGCCAAAGCCGAAGTGTAAACAAACGGTCTGTCCTGCCTACGTTAATGGAAGTTTACATTAGACACGAGCAGGACAGACTCTTTGTTTACACTTTTGCTTTAGCCCATTTACATTGTTTTGCTTGAATTATAGAACTCCGCGTTGCAGATAGTTTAAGCAGGTATTAGATTATGACAAACAAACAAACGCGTTTGTTAGCAGAAACGTCAGCCTGCATAAATTTTACTTTGTTTGCCGCAGACAAGTTTGCGAGATTGACAAACTGTTTAACTCGAAAAAGTGCGAGTTTTTTTTTGTATGTTTATTTGTCATAGTCCAATACCTCTTTTAGTTGCTGAGAAATTGGAAAAACAGTCCCGACTCGATTATCCGAAGTTTCGATTTTCCGAAGTTCGATTATCCGAAGGTTTGTATGGGACTTCAAATGCTCGAATCATGACCAAAACATTTTTTTTTTCGTTTTTTTTTTTTGTTTTCTTTTTTTAACATCAAATATGAGGTCTGCGACCTCATTTTAGACAAATTTTAATATTTAATTGCCTATTAAATTAAAAAAATGTACTGTTTCAATATTTCAGTACCGCCATGTTGGCCGCCATATTGGATTTAAAATTTATAGTAGTTTTTGAGTCATACATAAGCTCGACAGTCAAAAAATGGACAGCGAAAAAAATATATTTCTTTCGTGATTTGATTATCCGAAGATTCAAATATCCGAAGTAAAATTTTTCCAAGGCCTCTTCGGATAATCGAGTCTGGACTGTAATGGGAATATAATGGACAGCTGTTAAAATTGTATGTAGTCTTGAAAAACCAAAATGGGTTACAACAAGTTTGAGCAAAACAAGATACACAAATTAACCCCATTTTTGAAAATTGGAAAGAATTGCTCTGATTTTTTTCCCATCGCGATTTAAACATATTTCAAAATTTGAAAGAATAGTATATTTTCTTTCTTTTTTAAAGTACTGAATAAATAGGGGAAATCTACCCATTTTAATCCTAATAAACGGTCGTGTTTGAATGATGCTGGATAATCTAGAGTCTCCCTTGAATTTTACTAAAACCAAGTACACCAACGAGTAGAGCAAGTTTTTGTGAACATTTCTGTTTATTTTCACTTTCACTAAAAGTTATTCTATTTCTTTACCAAGCATTTAACAAAAAAAAATTCCCAAGGGTATTCTAATCGAGGCGAATGCATTGGGCCACGCCCATTTTTCTAATATCGGCTTAGTTCTTTTTTCTTCCAACACTCTGTCGAGTGTTGCCATTTGCGCTGACAGTTCAAACGAACACTCACGAAAAGTGGCATTTATAGGGAAAGTTTCCTGGCATCGCTGGCTGTGCTGCTAGTGGTGTTGACGGCCAGCCTTTGTTCTTTTTTGCCTTCGTCTCTCGCTCGGTTTTCTTCAGCCTTCGATTGGAATGCAAAGTGAAAATTGAAACGTCAAACGACTTGGCGCGTTTGTTTTTTTGATGGCGCTTGCTAATTTATTACATTTTTCGGGATTATTCTTCAAGTGAGTGCCTTACTAATGATCAAAAGAACATGTTGCCGGTAGTTGGAAGCAATTTCATATCTTAAGCGCCGTGAAAAAGTAAGTGAAAGTGAAAAGTTAATTTTGGCGATATTCATTAAGCGTTTGAGGGATTCTCGTGTGTGTCACTGTGTGTGCCAACAAAATGATGAGAAGTGGTCTCGCAAAATACAAATTATGATCAAAAGTGCATTAAATGTGATCTTTTTGGCCAGTAAGTGGCATACATTTGCGTGCTTACTCGAGGCGGTGCTGTTGCTGGTAAGTTTATAGCCCAAATAGTATTTTTGGAGCTTCAATCGAGCATCAAACTCTCCATATGACGAAGATAGGTGTTTGATTGGAAAGGGTAGATTTCCCCTACCATTAGAATCACCCAGGCAAGATGTTCTAGCAGGATTTTAGCAACATTCTAACAGAGCTGGATATTTCCAGAATATTTCGTGACTGGGCAAGCTTGAAATCGACAGTTATTTTAAATCAAAGTTTTGCCTTCCTCACTGAGGTAAGGCTATAATCCTGCTCGAAAATTTAAATTTTCATAAGAAGTTCGTGTATACATATCAACTTAGAATCGAACACTGAACAAATGTCTGTGTATATGTATGTTTGCATGTGACCAACTAACTCGCTCATGTTTCTCAGCACTAGTAGAACCTATTTGAACCAAATCGGTTGCATTCGACTGGATTTAGGATCCCGAAAAACGAAAAGAAACTATTGGCACTACGCCCCCCGGGGCATGGCCTTCCTCTAACGTGGGATTTCTGCTCCAGCGCCTCTGACGAGACAGGAGAAACCGGGACCGACGTTTTACTTCACCCGCGTCTCATAGCATCATCGGGATTGGCAGCCGAAGCCGCTACCCCTGCGCCACGAGACCCATAGAACGATTTTTATACAAATTCAAGTTTCGATAAGTATTTCAAAAGTTACGCATACGTTGTTTCTCAAATATTGGGATGCTAGATTAATGGCCAGAAATGGATTCAAATACAAGCATGTTATGATAGGTAAGAGAAAGACCTTGCCAACAAGTTATGACCACTTAAGTTATATTTATGTACTTTTTAAAAGCCGGATCTTGCTTATTTGTTTGTAAACAATTTCCGGATCCATCAACCGACCTTTTATTGGAAAAGTAATTGACATTTTTTTGGAAGTAGTGAGGAAAGCACATAGGTGGAATAAGTTAGTTATTTTATAAAGTATCATTGGAAATTCCAAATTCCTTCATGACTCGCAAAAAGTTTAGTATTTTGAATCTGATAACTAACTTATGCTAATAAAATGAAATCAGATCTTCTTATCAATCTTACCTGAACCGACATTGTAGCAATATATTCCAAAGGATTGATGCTGGTGGCGAACTCTAGTCGTACGCTGAATATCCACCACTCTGTATTATAGTCGTATATATTACGTATCACATCGCACACAAAGCACACTCAACATGGGTTGTTCAAGGAGACGGGACGGGGGAGGAAGAGCTAAACTTTGGCACACACACTCTCTCTCCCTCTTTGAAATATAAACAAAAACTTTTCGAAACGGTGCCTCTTTTTGCTGGTGGCACCTCCAAAATCAAATCTATCCAAAACAGAGCAACTTCACACAAGTTTATCGCAACTCTTCCGGCACCTTTAGTAAATATTTTATCACAAGTTTCCGGCTCAGCAAAAAGTTTTTATTTTTTGCTTTGTTTATCCTTGGGAAAATCGATAAACACACAGAAGATCATCCTTCACTTTGGAAATTTGCGTATTTCTAGGTCGTTGAAGTTTGCTGAAGTTTGCATTGATTTTGTCTATCGAATGTTTCCGTTTTCAACTGATATAAATTCTTAGTTTTATGTTAAACTAGTAAACTTTCACCAAACACTTGTTCGAACTATGTTTTTGTTTGCCAGAACGCTGACCAACTTCACCAACGTCCCTTGCGAGGCATTTAAATCCCTCGACCACCTGTGATGGCCAGTCGATACCGGGCCGGAACAAATCCCGCACTTGGACGAACCGCAATCTGCGTCGAATTTTATGGAAATTTTATCACAAAACACCCATTATGAACGCCAATTTGGTCCAGGAAACACGAAAAAATACACGACGGCTGTTGTTGTGGTCTTCTGACACTTGCCATATGTGAGAGTGGCGATAAAAACAGAGCCCCGGCGAGCATGCGCTCCCGGGTCCGGGGCCAGGGCGGCTGCGCGTGGCCACCAGCTGTCAGAAAACGCCGGGAAACAAACGGCCCCTCCGCTGACAGAACTCCCCACTGTAACGAGCCGTTTCTTGGCGCGTGAAATCGGATACAACGTGTGTATAGCGTAACGGATAGCGGGTCGTGATTACTTGTCTTGTTTTGTGTTTCTTCTTCAATGTTAAGTTAATTTTGTTGTGACATTGTCTGATAGCTTTAAGTTTTTTATTCTGAACATTTAAATGTTAGTTTTATTATCACGTGATTTTGGAAATTATTTATATGGTTTGTTTAACAAATGAAATATTAACGCAAAAAAAAAAACAAAATAATTTAATACATATTTTGATTACAATCTCTATGGATGTGTGACAAAAGGTCGAACTTACAATGCAAGTTGAATTTTTCTGGGTTGACGATAATTTTTGAAAAAAAGCATGATATTTTGATATTTTTAAAATTTCGATGTACAGTACCGCAAAAAGTTTTTTTTTCTTCTTAATAAATATAGTTTTCATAAAAACTATTTTTTTTTTCTTCACTGATGATTTTTAAACAACTTGGTGAGTAAGGCATTCTAGAACTCATATTCATTGAAGTATTGAACCATGGCTTGTAATTTAAATGTATCCTTTTTCACTGCAAAGCTGATTCTTTTATAATAATTCTGAAATAGTAGTTCATGCAACAAGTTGCAAAAAGAGGATTTTTCAGCACAAGTCGTACATTTATCCAACGAGGTTCACCGAGTTGGATAAATACGAAGAGTGCTGAAAAAATCAAGTTTTGCAACGAGTTCCATACAACATTTTTTGCAATTAAAAAAAACGCACACTGAGTGGAATTTTAAGTCAAATTTTCAATAAATCATTTAAATCAAAAAAATGTTGAAAAGTGTTACTTTTCAAAACAAGTGCTGAAAAGTTCAACTTTTCAGCATTTATTTTGAAAAGTGTTGCTATTCGTTTCTGTTATTTTTGATACAGAAAAGTAGGCTATTTCGTCGTTCAAGAATGACAGGAAAAGTGAGTAGTTTCACGACGGAATTGCAAAAAAGTTGTTTTTGCAATTCCGTCGTAAAACTGTGTGTAAATGTACGACTCGTGCTGAAAAAATCCTCTTTTTGCAACTTGTTGCATAAACTACTATTATTCAAGTAAAATCCAAAAAAAAACTGCTGAATAAAAAAACAGTGAAACGTTTATCCCCCGCATTAGTTTGGCGCCCGTCGGTAGACTCAAACAGTGTCGAAAAGTATCACTTTTCGGAACACGTGCTGAAAAATTGAACATTTCTGAAGTTTATTTAAATGTCCAAAAAACAATTTGGGTAATTCTCTACCAACTCACACGAAATCGGGAAAAGTTGCCCCGACCCCTCTTCGATTTTCGTTTTTGTCCTTGAACACGAATCCAAGGTCCGTTTTTGATATTTTATGTAAAATTGAACGCCCAATTTGATGGCGTACTCAGAATTCCGAAAAAAAACGTACTATTCATTTTCCATTACCCGTCTTTAAAAAAATTTGGAACATGTAATTTTAAATGAAATTTAATGTACTATTCGAATCTACATTGACCCAGAGGGGTCATTTTTTCATTCAGAACAAAATTTATCATTTTAAGATTTCGTGTTTTTTTCTAACTCTGCAGGGTTATTTTTATGAGTGTAACAATGTTATACAAAGTTGTAGAGCAGACAATTTAAAAAAAAATGATATATAACCATAAGGGACTTGCTTAGAAACATTACAAGTTATTGCGATTTTACGATAAAATTTTTTGACAAAAAAATACTTTTTGCGATTTTTTTTTGTTTTGTCGCCCGTGTCTGTCACGGGTGACCATGAACGGCCATGATCAACGACGACCAATATTTTCAAAACTTTTTTTTCGTAAAATCTCAATAATTCGTGATGGTTACAAGCAAACCCCTTGTGTTTATATATCAAAATTTTTGTAATTGTCTGTTCTACAATTTTGTAAAACATTGTAACCCTGTAATGTAAAAAAACACAAAATTAAAACTTTTTTAAATCTTTTTTTGTGTTTTTTTCGATGAAAAATACGTTTTTTTTTCGAAATTCTGAGTACGCCATCAAATCGGGCGTTCAATTTCTAATCTAATCTAATCTAATCGAACACAAGCGCAGCCAGTCCGAAGAAAGCATCCTGGAAGAACTTGTGGTAAGATTACGCCTCAAGTCCTTTCTTGTCAATATTAATGATTACGCGGGCGTTCAATTTGACATAAAAGTGTTTTTGACAACAAGTTTTTATATCATCACCATTTCAGGCTGCAAATTATTGATCAAGGACTAAAGTTACCCCTTAGGACAAAGTTTCACGCAAATCGAAGAGGGGCCGGGGCAACTGCGGTTTGAGTTGGCGGAGAATAATCCATTTATTTATTTATTTATTTTGCTTTTTGGGTATTTATGAATACCTCTGACTCAAGGCGATTCTAAAAACACCCAAAAATCAAATATCCAAAAAAAAATTAGCAAAATTCTAGATAAGCACTCAAATGAGCTCAAACGTCACTACAGAATGCAAGAAAAAAAAAGTATTTTTAAGAATAAACTTGTTTAATTTATGATTTTAATCTAAAAAAAAATAAAAAAACATATTTGAAAAACAAATTAAATCTCTTCAAAAATTGATATATTATTATTAAGATTTCTATTATTATTCATTCCAAAAAGTATGACAAAAATATCAAAAAAAAACTTTAAAAGGAATTATACAACAACATGCAAATATTTCTCAGATCGGATGAAATTTCAAATGTGAGCTTCTCCGTGTGACATCGGTAAATGATTAGTTTTTGCCTAAAACTTTGCATGCACGTTTAGTATGCCCAAAGAAGCAATTTATTCATGATTTATACGTCCATACACGATCAAAATCTAATATTATAAAAAAACATGGTAAATCTTAACAAAAAAGTTATAACTTTCACATTTTTTTTTTAATTTCTTCAAATTATTAAATCTAACGAAAACTGGCGAATCGCTATGGATGTGCGACAAAAGATCGAATGTCAAAAGCCGAAAAACAAAAGGTCGAATGTGGACTAAAGGTCGAATGGACAAAGCAACATTGTTATCCCATTCTTTGAAACACGAGCAGTTTTCGATTCGAAAATTCGATTTCTTAAAATGTTTTAAAAGATGTTCGATTCTATATAAACAATATTTTCATATCCTTTCAAAGCTGATTTTTTTTTCAATATTTATGCAGTGCAATTTATTTTTTTTATTTTTTGTTAGAAACGTTAAAAAAACAACTTTCGACCATTTCGCCTTTAACCTTTTGTCCATTCAATCATTTGGTCGGATGTGTTATACATTCAATCCCTTTGATTTTTTTGTAAAAAATACTCTTCTTTTTGATAATTCATATCATCATATAATCTGTAAACTTTTCTGGGAAATGATTCATTTTGGGAATGGTTTATTCTGACCGTTAGTTTGCTAAATACAGAGAAAGCATTCAAAAGCATTGAAAAGTTTTCAGAATGATAGAACCAATTGAAAATAACTTTTTTGGTAGATTCTCGAGCAGGGGTAAATAACGGGGGAATACCAAATTTTGGTATTACTTGGGCAAATAACAGGGACCAAATTGTGCCCTTGGTAGCCCAGTAATAGATGGTAAAAAAATTGGCCAAACATTGAATATAACGCCCATTTAAAATGCTAGTCTTGAATTAAAATAAAAAAATTCGAAAAGATCGGAAAATTTCACGATTTTTTCATGTATTGAAATTGAAAATCGGACCATTATTTGCTGAGATATGGTCATTAGAAAATTGTGGGTTGTTTTGGTGAGATTAAGAAAACTTCAATTTTCGTGTTTCTTTTTCTTAAAGCGGCTCTATCTCAGCAACCCGCGGTCCAATCTTCAATGTCTCTTAGACAATTTTATAGCAAATTTTCTAAACTTTTCACTATTTTTAAAAATTGAAAAACTGCAAATATTTCACTAAAATCAAACTTTCGGTGGCTATAACATGAACACGGAGCCCTTTACTGCCCATAATTGAAAATTCGGCTATTATGCCAAATCAAGTATTCCGAGAAAAACGCGTTTTAGTGTTTGACACAAAATCTCCGTCAAGGTAATTTCCCATAAGAATGGCATATTAGCCGTTTGGTTTTTCGCATCGGCAGCCAAGTCTAGACACTATTTCAGTAAAATTCAAGTTCCAGAAGATGCGTTGAAACGTCCTCTACCACCTGGTGCTAATATCTCGTTTTTGCCAAAAGTGGATATTAGCCGTTTTTTCAATGGTGGGCAGTTTATCAAAAAATCTGTTAAGTACTTTTCGATTGCAAATTCAATTTTGCATTAAAAAATAATGTCAAACTTGTTTTTGCTTGAAACTTCGATTTTTTCCAAAAATCACTATTTTTTGACCATGTTTCTCTATGGCTCAAAAGTTGTGGATTTTTGTCCCCTAAAACATATCAAAAAATCTCGAAAATCAAAAAATAAGTATTTTGGGAAATTGAGTTTAAGTGAAAAAAAAGTTTATTAAAAAATCTACAATTTTTTTCCGTGTACCTATTTTTTCTCAAAAGTCCTCAACAATACCTACAACTTTGCCGAAGACACCAAATTGATCAAAAAATTCACTCAAAAGTTACAGCTGTTTGAATATTTACATACCGTTTTTGTATGGACAGCAGCAATTGTATGGAGACTTTTATGGGTGAACCAATGACGCAAAATAGTTTATTTGGTCATAGGGAAGGCCCCCATAAAGTTTGAACCAAATCAAAAAATACAAATAAAATCCATTTCCAGTTTTGGTAGAGAATTGCTCATTTGTCATTGATGAAGCTTCTGGAAAATAACTAGAAATATGTGTTACTGGATTGAAATTCACCAAAACTCAATAATCTGTCGATTGACTCGTTTTTCAAAATATTTGGTTATCCCGACTTATAAAAATTGCAACGATTTAAAAAAAAAATCTTAGTGGGTAGATAAAAAAAATGAAAATCAGCATTAACATTTTTGGGTTTCAAGTCATTTTAGCGCAAAATTGGTCAAAATTTTCCCATAGTTTCAGAGGAATTTGATAAAACACTTCAATACCTAAATAATAACAAAATGTGGCATCCTGACTTAGAAAAATTTTCCACAATTTCAAGTCATTTCTTTAGGGGGTATATCAAAAATGTTTAAAATCAAGTTTGAAATTTCCGGTTTTCAATGAAAGCATTCGCTTTGAGACATGATTTTAGCGCAAAATTGATTATTTTTTTCAAAATTACTCAAAACTTTCCCATAGTTTCAGAGGAATTTGATAATACCAAATAGACCATTGTAATACCAAAAGACCATTGACAAATTCTGCAATTTTGCAAAATCAAAACAATGTACCTTAAATTGGTATGATACCACATCTGCTCTTGCATCCTTAAGACAAATGTTGAAGGGTCCAGGAATACCAACATTTGATATTGATACCAGAGGAAGGTATTATTACGCATTTCCTTTGTTATTTACCCATGCTCGGGAACTTGTCGACGAGGCGACAAAAATCGATCGTCCATGATTTTTTGCAGATTTTTCGGATGAATATTTCTCGAGAAATGATTTGATAACGAAGCTTGATTTTGAGTCGGACCCAAAAGCAAACCCTATATCTTTCTTTAGTAAGAAAGGCAAAAAAAGGTGAAAATGTCAAAAAAATGGAAATTGATTATGATTGCATAGTGGAGTTTGAAGAAAAGGCCTGAAACTACCAATAACAACAAAACTAAACAAGACAATTGCATAAAATACTAAAAAATAAATGAAAAGAAACATAAAACAAGAGAAGTTAACTTTTTCGTAGAATTTAAGTTGCTTTTGACAATTAGAAGGTCTTTGCCAAAATAAAAATTCTCGAAGAAAATTCGAAAGTATTGTGAGGTCTGAGATGAGCTATTGCATTTATTTAGTATTTTGGATTGTTTTTCAGAATTTGTTAAACCCATTTAACGTTTTAATACATCCTATCATCAAATTACGATGAAACAGTGTATGCTCCCCGTGATGAAATGTTTGATCAAATTCATTCTTTCAATTCCAGTGAAGGCTCGCACATTCATCACTTTGAATGCCTTTTCCAATCAACAAACAGTTGGTCCACTTCACCTCCTCCGTGGGGACACACACTCACCAGATTTCGTTTGGTTTCCTCGTGAAAAACAGAACCCTCCTCCAGCTCGCAGCAAGAGTGCTCAAAATTTGAATTCATGCACGTTTCCCCCCACCGACACTGCATTGCACTGCGCCATCTATAATTGAGTTTTTCAAGTACTACACATATATTTCCCTCCCGCCACCACCACCACCGGAGTGGACCGGAAAAGTCGACAAGGAAAAGCTTTTGACCCAGCTCGCGCGCTTTTGTTTGCCTTTTAAATTTGGGTCATCATTTCGGGTCCGGCCGCGGTCGGTTGACTGCACGTGGCGCACTCCGTGGCGTCATCCGGTGGCGGCGAATCGACAGCAGAACACGAACGGGTGTTTCGATGGGGTACACCCAAACGGGAAGTCATCATTGGTTGAAAGGTTGACACTCGTATTCTGCGTTTCTGCCTAAACCACAACCTTACAAAAAAAAATCGTCAAATTGCAGAAGAGTTCAGCATCCCTTCTTCGAGTGCCCAGCATGTTTTTGATCAATGTTGAGCTTTTTACCAAAAGAGGCTCAGCAGGTCGAGAGCGCAGGGACTTGCAATAGCTACGCGGTTGAACGCAGGTGGGCCTCGAATCAAAACAACTTCCGAAATATGGTCCCCGAGCAGCTCCGGTGTGACTGTATGCTTCGCTCGCTCGTGGGAGGGCTGGCCGGCTGGCAGGTTCGATTTTGATTTACCAACGTTTTTGTGCGCGTTGTTCCTGGGAGGTTCAACTAACCACCTGACGGGTTCTAATGTCTGGTCGTCTGGTTTATCTAGGGTGCGTTTGCGGTATTGAAGTTACATTAAATACAATTCGGAATTATTCTAAAAATAATAAGAAAAATTTGGGACCACAAAAAACTAGTTTTTGTGAAAACATCTCGTTTCAAATATTGACAGGAAGAATCAGACGGTAAAGAAATGCTTTATAAAAAAACTTAAAAATTTAAACGAAAAATCAACTCAAAACAATTAAATGTAAATGCGTCGATAATTATTTTAGCAAGATTGGAACAGGTAAAAAATATTCAGAATTTGTGTCAAATTGTTTTGTACCTTCAAATGTAAACTTTTTCAAACAAAACTTTTCGACCCCCGGGACTTTTGTGGTCTCCGGTGGTGGTCTTTCTGTTGATTTTTAGGCGTCCGAAGGTTATGTGTGGTGAGTCACTCAAAACCTGAGCAATTCTCTGAGATTTCGGTCATTCGATTTTTTTTTTGTATTTTTTAATCCGGCTGAAACTTTTATGGTGCCTTCGGTATGCCCAAAAAAGCCATTTTGCATCATTAGTTTGTCCATATAATTTTCCATACTAATTTGGCAGTTGTCCATGCAAAAATAATATATGAAAATTCAAAAATCTGTATCTTTTGAAGGATTTTTTTGATCGATTTGGTGTCTTCGGCAAAGTTGTAGGTATGGATAAGGACTACACTGAAAAAAATGATACACGGTAAAAAAAATTGGTGATTTTTAATTTAACTTTTTGTCACTAAAACTTTATTTCTGGAGTTTTTTTTTTGAAAAGGTCTAATAAACCAAAATTTTAGTTTTTGCTTTTTGGGTATTTTTAAAACCACCTTGAGTCAGGGGTATTAAAAACACCCAAAAAACAAAAACTAAAAATTTGGTTTATTGGACCTTTTCAAAAAAAATTCCAGGTTTGCAAAAAAACACTATTTTTTATTTTTATTTTTTATTTTTTGATATGTTTTAGGGGACATATTTTTTTCAAAAATTCGAAATATTGGTCGTAAAAATGTTTCAACTTCATTTTTCGATGTAAAATCAAATTTGCAATCAAAAAGTACTGTAGTGAAATTTGCATAAAGTGCACCGTTTTCAAGATAAAGCCATATTTAGTATTTTTTAATAGTCGCAGTTTTCCAATTTAAAAAAAGTAGTTGTTTTCTACGATTTAGCGATCTTTGATTTTTTTTATTTGGATGAATCTTTGTGCATGCATTCCCTATACCAAAAGACGTTTGCATCATTAGTTTTTCCATGCAAGTCTCCATACATTTTGGGGATTGGTCATACAAAATGAGTATGTAAATGTATGAAATTATGTATCTTGAGAAGAGATTTTCTGAAGATTTGGTGTCTTCGACAAAGTTAAGGCAAATAAAAAATAGGTATACGGAAAAAAATATTTTTTTCTATGGGACCATCCATAAACCACGTGGACACCTTAGGGGGGAGGGGGGGATTGACGATTGTCCATGCTCTACACAAATAAGATTTTTTGGTATGAACAATTGTTCACGAGGGGATGGGGGTTGAGAATTCCTAAAATAGTGTCCACGTGGTTTATGGATGGTCCCTATTCAGCTTTTGATAAAAAAAGAAATCCCAAAATCCATATTTTTTTAAATTTCTGGTTTATATGATATTTGGTATGGTATGAAGCAAAATCTGGTTTAAGATGTTGAAAAAAGTGTTTTTTTGGAAAATGTCGAAAATCTGGACAAGCATATTAAAAATACTGTTTCAAACCAAAATTGTATTTGTAATCGAAAAGTCTTCTACAATTGTTGTGATAAATGTACTGTTTTAAAGTTATAAGCGATATACGCACTTTGAAAGGAACCGGTCAAGAAAAATTTCAAATGGGAAGCAGCGGCAGCGAAAGCAAGCCAAAGAGGGCGAAGAAAAGCCCCAAGAAATCGTTCCCTCTCCTTTATTCGGCTGTTCGTAAAGCTATTTCTTGACCCCTTTTCTTGGGAGGTGCGTATTGGCCCATAGCTACTTTAAGGTATAGATTTTTTAGTATTTTAGGTGTTTTTGTTTGGAACTTTAAAAATCAGGCAATTACTTTCTGAGATACAGCTTCACAAAAAATCGAATCGATGAATATGAATTTCTCTAAATGTCACTTAATTAGCCTAAAATTTTCAACTGACGACATCTCAAAAACTGTTGGTCCAATTTTAAATGTTAAAAATTGTATTAAAAATCGTCAAACAAAATATTAAAAGATAAATGATCTATTATCAGACTTTTTCAAAATCTAAGCTTCTAAATTTTAAAATTAGGTTTTGAATTTTGAAGTTATTTTTATTTCACAAAAGTTTCAATTCTAAACAAGCCGTTGATTTGTATCAAAAACTGGTTAAAGACAAGCATGTAGCAAATTTGACGGAAAAAAATCACACTGAGAAAAAAATGTACGCAATTTCTACGGAGTCTAAT
Source organism: Culex pipiens pallens (assembly GCF_016801865.2). Lineage (NCBI taxonomy): Eukaryota > Metazoa > Arthropoda > Insecta > Diptera > Culicidae > Culex > Culex pipiens. The sequence continues at coordinate 75,177,232 of NC_068938.1, read as the reverse complement.
TTTTATTTATAAGGTTCAAAGATAATCTTAAACATGTATTTTCATTCGTTTTTGTGGAGAAGGCCTAACATAAGCATTTTTTTTGGGGTTGCATAAGCATAGGTGCCCACCCGCAGTTGCTACTCCATTATTGACCAGGACCTCCAGAAGTTACATCCACGAGAAGGCCTAACATGTTTAAAAATTTCTCACGAAAAATGCTGGATGGAAAAAAACAGAAATCATTTATTAATGCCATTTTTTTAGGATTGTTCTGAAAGTCAAAATTTTTAAATCACAACCACGGAGATTAGTTTTCTATACAAATTTACATCTAAGTTTCCATATTGACAATTTTCCCAAGTATTATCCTTTAATATTCATTGAAAAAAAAATGCTTTGAAAAAAAAACTAAGTTTCGACCATTTTTAGGTGTTTGTTGCCCCTATTCATTTGATTTTTCATTCTTGAAAATAACAAATCTTTTCCTAAACGGATTTATGAAAGAGTGTCTATTCTCAATTTCTGGGATTCCAACTGAAGCTGACCTCAAGAATTGTGTAAAGCAGTGTTGGAATTCGAGCGAGAAGAAGAAAAGCATTTCTCGCTTGCGAACGAGGGAGAGAACTTGTAGTACTTTCTCTTCTCGCTCGCACTCGCATTTTCGTTCGCGTTCTCGCTCTCGCCGCGAGCGTTCGCGAGCGCCTCGTGCTAGCCGTTCGTCCCAAGCTATCAATTTTTTTATCAGGCTTATGAATGCGAACAAGGCGATGGTATAGAAATGTAACTTCAATCGCTCTGTTGTTTTTTGTTCGTTTCTAACACTTTCAACTTCTCGCGAACGGGCAATTCTGGCTCGCGAGAAATCCCGTTCGCGAGCAGAGGAGAGCACGGGCAATAGCGTGGCTCACGGATATATGAAAAAGACAAAAGTGTTCAATTTCGAACGCCTCGACCGGAATTTTGTAGCAATATGGCCCCAGAACATAACCTGAAATTTTGAGCGTATTTGGTTAAGGTTTAGTACTTCCACCATTGACCTGAAGTTAGTATGGAACTTCTAAAAATTTACTATGGGAAATTTTCACTTTTAACCTCTTCATAGAGAAAGTTTCCCAAAACCCAATCAAAATTTCCTATTCTCAGGTTTCTTATAGTTTTTGATCCGGGGAACAACTTTGTAGAACATCGCAAAGCGCTAGTAATTGATCCCGAAAAGATACAGGATATTTTTTGGAGTACGTAAACAAAATTCAACATTCTCTTAAAATTTGTCTGTATCTTTCCGGGATTAATTCCTAGCGCTTTGCGATGTTCTACAAAGTTGTTCCCCGGATCAAAACCTATGAGAAACCTCTATTCTGAAAAAAAATCATACGGCATAGGAAAACTTTCTCGAAGAAGAGTTAAAAAGTTGAAAATAAATAAATTAAATTTATTGAAATTTCTTTATAACTTCAGATTAAGAGTGGAACAACTAAACATTAACAAAATGCGCTCAAAATTTCAGGCTAGCTTCTGCGGTTATAATGCTACAAAATTTCGGTCGAGGCGTTCGAAATTGAACACTTTTGTCTTTTTCATATATCCGTGAGCCACGCTAACGGGCAATCAGTGAGTTTCTCTCGGCAGCTCGAGACTCGTGGCGAGAACTCGAGAGAGAGGATTTTTCTCGCGAGAACGCGAGAATACCAACACTGGTGTACAGAGATCGTTATTCTTTAAAATATCTTTACCTTTCTATGCTACACAGGAAAAATATGAATTTAGGAAGGTTGAAAATTTGGTGGGTTAAATATTACCTCTTTTGTGAGTAAGATTACTTAAAAAATGTGTAAAAATGTGAACCCGATTAAAATTTACTTAAATCTAAAGAAAATTCGTTAGCTTGACTAGTGAGTTGTCGTAACTGAATACTTCAAAATAATAACAAAAAAGCTAATGTAAATGCTCATGTGCTGGGCAAAATTAGTTCCCAATTTCACCCCTGATGACGGTATTCTATCTAGGAGATAACGCAAAATCCTTATTGTTTTGAATATTTCAGCAAATAAATAAAAATTGGCGAATCAATTTTGAGTAAAATTCTTTATTTTTTTATAATATGGATTCGAAAAAAAAATCCTCCATTATTGGAAACTGGTATGCTACAACTCACGCAGAATATTTCATATAAAATAAACTGGTGTCATGAAATTGACAAAAAAGTGGTCTCATTATACAGCAATTCCATTTGAAAAGAGCCTAAACCAAAAATCGGGCTCAAAATTTTTCTGGGGGTTCCTTGGCCAAAATAATTAGACCCGTATTTTTTTGTTTGGCCATTAGGGTGACCTACATCGTGCTAGGGTGGTTCGAAAAATGGCAATTTTCGTCATTTTTCGCAAAAACCACTTTTTTTTTAAATCATATCTCCGCGCCATTTCATCCGATTTTAGCTGTCTTAGACGCAAACGAAAGGTAATGAGTTTGGCTATTTGGGAAAAATAGTAAAAAGTTCCAAAAATCTAGCTTAACTCTTGAAAAAGTCGTATGAAAACTTAAAATGGCGTTTTGACCGTGTCTGGACCAAAGAGCCTATGTCTGAAAATATTTTTATCGGATTCCTCGGAAAATTTCACATATCATATCAAAAGATTGGCGATTTCGAACCGTACGTTTTGGAGATACGATTTTTTGAAAATAAAAACTGCGTTTTTCGACGCGCCACGCGCAAAAACGGGAAAATGACGAAATCGGCAAAAAATCAACTTTTTTCACTAAAACTGCGATAACTTTAAAATTTCAGCGATGACCTATAGATGTTATGGTACCAAAAGTTGTGTCTTTCAATTACAAAAATTTTGATACCCAAACATCTATAGGTCATCGCTGAAATTTTAAAGTTATCGCAGTTTTAGTGAAAAAAGTTGATTTTTTGCCGATTTCGTCATTTTCCCGTTTTTGCGCGTGGCGCGTCGAAAAACGCAGTTTTTATTTTCAAAAAATCGTATCTCCAAAACGTACTATTCGACATCGCCAATTTTTTGATATGTTATGTGAAATTTTCCGAGGAATCCGATAAAAATATTTTCAGACATAGGCTCTTTGGTCCAGACACGGTCAAAACGCCATTTTAAGTTTTCATACGACTTTTTCAATAGTTAAGCTAGATTTTTGGAACTTTTTACTATTTTTCCCAAATAGCCAAACTCATCACCTTTCTTTTGCATCTAAGACAGCTAAAATCCGATGAAATGGCGCGGAGATATGATTTTTAAAAAAAGTGGTTTTTGCGAAAAATGACGAAAATTGCCATTTTTCGAACCACCCTAGCACGATGTAGGTCACCCTAATGGCCAAACAAAAAAATACGGGTCTAATTATTTTGGCCAAGGAACCCCCAGAAAAATTTTGAGCCCGATCGGAGAACTTTTTTTTCGGTTTAAGCTCTTTTCAAATGGAATTGCTGTATATATGTAAAAAGTTTTATAACGGATATTTCTTGCATTCAAAAGTTTTTTGGTCCAAAAATTTACTAAAATATTTTTTTACAACTAAATATTAATAAAAAGGAACTGAAGAACCCAAAAATAACTAAGCGAAATACCACCAGGAAGTTAACATTATACAAAACAAAAATGTGAGTAGAGCTAAAGCTTTTCGTTTGGAAAGAAAATATTGCTTAAAGAGTTTATTTTTTAAATTAAGTTTCTCAATAATTAATCAAGTTTTAGTATTACCATTAAATGTACATTTCCATCACCCTGTTACGATGCCCTCACACCAATCTGTTCACATTTCGAGCAGCAAATCGAGCCGTGGCCTTCGATGAAAAGCAATATTTTCCGTTGAAAACGCAGCCCAACAGGAGTTGGTGGGGGGATTGGAATAATCAAATTAATATTATTCCGAGTAAAGGAGAAAAAAAGTTATTGCATCGAATTTGATTGGAGTTTTCGGTTGTAGATTCAGCAAAACCATTCACACACGAGACCGAGTGCAGTGGGGCAATTGTTTGTCGACCTTCCCGGCGGGTGTGCAAATATTTGGATTCTCTTTTTTGGTGAATGATTTTATTTTTTAATTTGGAAGGGAGAGAAAATATCAGATTTTTTTTCTATTGCAAGTTTGTTGCACATTCAATAGATCTTTTAGCTATCATAAAGCATTTTGATTCCTAGCGTAAAATTTGATAATCAAATCAAGATGGCACGGTAAAGTTAATAACATCTTTTTCACGCGTTAAACGGCTGAAACTAGTTATTATTGGCCGTTTTCAGCGCTGCAAAATTCTTGCTTTTAAAAGCATTCCGTAACTTCGGATTCGTTTTAGTAATGCTTGAAGTTTCAATTAAGCAAAATTCCATAAAATGATGCCGAGGGTAGCAAATCTTTCTTTCTAAAAGGCACGTTGAAAAAAAGCAAATAAAGCCAAATATTGTATAATCTAAAAAATAAATGTTTTATTTCTCTCAGTGCCATCCCGCCACTGCTGGAAATCCCCCTTGATTATGCTGTTATTTATGGTTTATAAATACAATTCCAAAGCATGGGCTCACATTAGTTTCCGTAAATTAAATTACAAAGAGTGGGTTTTGCAAATTAAAGGCTTGCTCGGCGCATGATTTCTCCCTTCGAAAGAGGGAGGGGGAGGGCGATTCCGTTCGATTCATCATTCGGGCTGCGCCTCACATATGTTGAGAAGAAGCATAAAACACTGACGATGTCTGGAGTCTGGTCTCTGGTCTGACCAGGAGAGACGTCTGGGACGAATTGGGTTCACCATGAGAGGGTGGTGCGTTTTGCGCGCGATTATTGTGGTGTACATGGTGGGAAAGTGGGTAAAGTTTCACGATTTATGACGCATCGTAATGGTTTCTGATCTGATGAGGAGACGGTGCTGGCTGGCTGGCGGAACTGATATTGTACTCTGGCAAGCAAGATTAAAAGGGATAATTCAATTTAGCTGGTTGATGGAGGTTTGCTTTTATGAAGTGATATTCAAGTGCTCATTAAAGGAGTCGGTTTCAATTAAGGGGTTTGTGCAGCAAAAGAGTATCGTTAAAGTTTTCGCAACCGTTTTATGTGCAAAAAGCGGTAGCAATGCCCTGGAGAGAGCTTGATTGGCGAAGTTGTGGTGAGAATTGCGAAACACCTTTATAGGTATCTTCATGAATTGTAAAGGGTTCGCTCAAAAATTACGTCCATGAACTGGGGGGTCTGCAGTTTGTGACAGCTCTTGTTTAAGGTATAGGAAAAGTGCTTGACAGGGGGGAGGGGGGAGGAAGGTTCTGATTTTAGGGGTTTGCTTGTAACCATCACGAGTTATCGCGATTTTACGAAAAATGTTTTGAAAAGGCTACTTTTTGCGTTTCTCTTTGTTTCGTCGTCCATGAATGTCGCGGGTGACCATGAACGGCCATGATCAACGACGACAAAACTTTTTCAAAACTTTTTTGTAATTGTCTGTTCTGCAACATTGTAGAACATTGTTAAACTCTTAAAAATAACCATGCAAAGTTAGAAAAAACACGAAATTTTAACTGTGAATACAAAGAGACGAGTTGTTCCTTTTAATTCCGCTATATATTTTAATATCTTGACAGATACGTATTTCGTCTACTACTTGCAGACTTCATCAGTGTTCTGTTCTCACACAGAACACTGATGAAGTCTGCAAGTAGTAGACGAAATACGTATCTGTCAAGATATTAAAATATATAGCGGAATTAAAAGGAACAACTCGTCTCTTTGTATTCACAGTAATGCATTCTGCTAAAACGCTCAACCAAACCACAAACGAAATTTTAAAATGAAAAATTTTACTCTAAATGAAAAAATACCCTTCTGGGTTAACTGTAGATTCGATAAGTGCATTGAATTTCCCTTAAAATGACAAGTTCAAAAAAAAACTACAGTAACGGAAAATGGCAGAGTTTCTAAAACATTATTTCAGTGTTTTTATTTTCGATGAAAAATACGTTTTTTTCAGAATTTTTATTACACCATCAAATCGGGCATCCATTTTACATATAAGTCTATTTGACACCAAATTTCTATCTCATCACCGTTTCAGTCTGCAAATTATTGAAAAAACCTTTTTTTTAGCAAAACTGGAAGGGGTTGTATCGCCTCTCCGTCACAAGATATCAAAACATGGACCTCGGATTCATGATCAGAGAAAAAGTTTCACGCAAATCGAATAGGGGTCGGGGCAACTGCTGTGCTGTTGATGAGGTTTGGGATAACCGGCACAAAGAGGTGGGGCATCCGTTACCATTCTGAGCCAATATTACGCCGCTCGATCAGCCCAGGGAAATCATTCTATCGTTGGACGCCGAGGAGTAAACAACAACCTGGAGGCCCAGAAGCAGTTGGCCGAAAAGCAGCTGGCCTGGAGCTAGGAGCAGACCAAGCGGTGTCAGGCCAGCCGGTATTATTGAAAGCCACCGGAATATTCTGGCCACAAGACCCGGAGTGGCAAGTTTCCTCAGGGGTGTTCCGATGGAAGGCCATACGAGACTGGACAACATGGGTATCAAACTTCTTGGATTTTGATACTTGTGATGAAAATGGCCACAACCAGGAGTGGCCGGTGCCCTCAGGGAGGTTCTCCCGGGGGACATTTACCGAACAACATCAAGTATCAACATTCATGGTTTTTGATATTCGTAATGAAAATGGCAATTTAGAAAAAAAAGCTGGCCACAACCAGGAGTGGCCGGTGCTCTAAAGGAAAGTTTTCCCGGGAAGACATCTACTGAACCAACGAGTTTTGGCAATATGGGTATCACAACTCACGGTTTTTCAATACTGGTCATTTCGAATTTGGTGGCCACAATCTGGAGAGGCCGCTACCTCATGATTGTTTCGATTGGGGGACAAACATCGAACCATACAGATATCATGGATTTTGATACGGAGCATAAAGAGAAAATGAGCGAAAATAGGTTGTTAGCTCAGTCCAGGTGTAGGAGTCGTCTCCGTGGGTCCTGCCTCGGTGGAGTCGCTGGTAGGCAGTTGGACTCACAATCCAAAGGTCGCCAGTTCGAATCCCGGGGTGGATGGAAGCTTAGGTGTAAAAGAGGTTTACAATTGCCTCAACAATCAAGCCTTCGGACATCAAGTTTCGAGTAGGAATCCCGTAATCGGGAACGCCAAGGCAATGCTGTAGAGCGAATAATTTGATTTTTTTTTTTGAGTGTTTTGATTTTATCTGACGCATATTTCAACAAAATGGCTTAATTTTGAAAGCTTTTCTGCTTAGTTCTTTGTAATTGTGGTCATGTGTAACATAACCACCTTCACCTTTTTATCTAATAAATCAGAAATTTTCTAGGAAAATTTAGTTTGACATTGAAAAATTTAGTTATAAAAAAATGTCGATTCAAATCGACCGATTTCATGGACAACTGCTCAAATGCATTTGGATCTTATTTTTCCCCAATTGTGACAAATAGACAAAACTGGATCTTTTGCAACCGGAAGCATTCAATTTGGTCAATTCTGCCAAAAGTTATATTTTTTTGAAGTTAAAATAGGAGTAAAATGTGTTTAAGTTATAATAATGTTGTTAAATAAGATTATTTAAATGTTATAAAAGTGCCATGATTTAAAAATGAGTACGAATCAATAAACAATTTACCCCTGAAAAAAAGATAAAACTTGTATCTTAATTTGAAAAAAAAGTGACACAGGATTCAAAAATTTCACGAAATTTCTAGGCATTTTCGATACAACAAGGAATACTGGAATAGAAATAATGAAGAAAATAATAGTTTTCAAATTAATTTCAAATTCAATTTTACTTTTAATCTACTCAACCATAAGTTTATAAGTATTTTGAAAATAGTTTGAAAAAAATCATAGGTAAACAAACGTTGAAAATGCGATTTTTATCAAAGAAACATTTATAGAAATCTTAGTAAGGATCATTTGAACTGCATAAATAAATTCACACACTTTTATTAGTCACCTTCAAATTCAAAATAAGAATTTCCAACGAAAATTATTTTAAAGCACTATGAAAAAATCTATACTACGTAAAGTAAATGGACATTGAGTGATCTACTGCACTCGATGTTCAAGAAATAACAATATTTAGAAAATAATTCGAAACTCTATAAATGTCACCCAGTTTATAATTTTTATAAAAACTGCTATTTATAATTTTCAACTCAAGGGATTTCACATTTAAAAATAAAACATTTTTATTCCTAAGTCTTAAAAATATCATGAGATTCCTTTGAATAGTAAATTACAAGAGATGATTTACACCATTTACCCCTTTTTTTGAGTGATTTTTTGTCAAATAACTTAAGCTACCACAATCTCATTTTTTCTTATTTTTAATTGTTGAGCTTAAGTGTAACGCAACGCTATGTGATATACTGCCCATGTTCGCATAAATTTCCCATCTAATCTAAACTAATCTAATCTAATCAGACCCTAGCGCAGCCAATCTTTCGAAGGGATCCTGGAGAGTGCCTTAGGTTAGATGACGCCTAGCACTCTTCTTGTCATTTTATTAACATTTGCAGTGCGCCATTGCATTAGAATGCATTGAAACATCACAAGCGTTAAAACGGCCAGGCCTACTGCGTAAAGCCCTATCGCAGAGATGATTCGTAATTGGGTTGAGTTTGAGCACTGAGTGTTCGAACAACAACACAATTCTGAATCGACAGGGGAGGAAGAAGCGTGGGGACACACCACCATACGCTCCGAGATTTGGTTATATTCGTTGGGAGCACCATGCTAAGAAGGTTTGGTACTCCGGGACCCTCTGGGATGGGACATTGTATTTCCACGAATGCCCTGGACACTATTTGCCGTGGTTATAGCGCCACAACTCGCTCTCTGTAACAGTAGTCCTAATTCCAGTCCAAGCTTACCAAGTCGTCATGGCCTAGTGGTTAGCATTTTTGCTTACCAACCCAAAGGACGGGGGATCGAACCCCGCCTTGAGCGACTTTGATTTTTCGTTCATATTCATCATTTCAAATTCTAAGTACTTAACTTTCTCGTTGGGAGCAGATGGGAATCGAACCCAGAACCATTCGCTTACAAAGCGAACACCGTAACCAGTCAGCCACGGCCGCTCCTCAACCATGTTCGCATAAATGTCCCATATGAAAAAACAGCATGCTGAGAAAAACGCATTTGAAGTTTGTCCCACACATAAGGCTACGTGCTAAGTTTTCGCGAAAAACCTGGATTTCTTCCTGATTTTTAGAACAAAGTACTGGATGTTATAGGCTTTTCTGAAAGAGCACACGATTTTGAACCAAACTGCATCATTAACTCAAAAACGATGAAAATGCATATGGGACATTTATGCGATCATGGACAGTATAGAACGTTTAAATCCAAGATGGCGGCAAAAATGGCGACGATAAAATATTGAAAAATGCATCTTGTAATTGAAAAAGCAATCAATTATTTAAATTAGACTGAAATGGAGTCACAGAACTCGAATTTAAAATTAAGGTCGTAGATGGTGTATTTTAATTTTGGGACAATGACTGTCAATGATGGTTCTGAATTCAGGGTCCAGAAATAGTAAATTGAAATGAAAAAATAATCACTACATGTAAAATTCTTCTACAAACAACACAAAGAAAACGATCTTTTGATTGATACATTCTGGATCAAGATTTGAATGTTTTTCTAAAACAAATGGCCGATCGGGAATGATGCCTTTAAAAAGCATGAAAATAAAAAAAATACGAAAGAAAATGTTTCGTTCATAATTCTTTTTTCTAAAGTCCTATACAATCGGGCCACTAATCGAGTTTACTGAACTGTTTACTTATAGTTAAACACTGGTTGAATTTTACAATAACTTTGCAGTTTAACCCCAGGATAGCATTTGATATGCTTAAAGTCTTTTTTTCCTTGATGAATTGTTCCAACTGTTGGCAACACTGCTACTGCAACTGTGACTCATGCATGAAGGTTGCAAATGCAAACGATTTCTCCGGGTACTTTAATCCAGCAAGGATTCATGATACGGAAATTGTTTCTCAGTGCGCCCGTGTGTGTTCGTAGGGGAAATAAACCCATTTTAAGCCAATAAGCGGTCATGTTTGAATGATGCTGGATAATCTGGAGTGTTCCTTGAAATTTACTAAAACCAAGTATACCAACGAGTAGAGCAACTTTTTGTGAACATTTCTGTTTATTTTCACTTTTACTAAAAGTTATTCTATTCCTTTTACAAGCATTTGAAAAAAATATTTCCAAAATGTATTCTAATCAAACGAATGCATTGGGCCACGCCCATCTTCCTATTTTCAGCTTAGTTTTTTTTACTTCCACCGCTCTTTTGGGTCTGCCTAGTGCTGCCAAAATTGATGAAATTTTAAGCGAACACTCACGAAAAGTAGCATTTATAGAGAAAATTTCCTGGCAACACTGGCTCACTCCAACAGGCGCTGCGGTGGTGTTGGTAGCCACCCTTTGTTCTTTATTTGCCTTCGCTTCTCGTTCGGTTTTCTTCAGCCTTCGATTGGAATGGGTAGTCAAAATTGAAACGTCAAAAGACTTAGCGCGTTTGTTTTCTTTTTTTTTTTTTTGTTGGTGCTTGTTAATTTTTAACATGTTTCGGGATTATTTTTCAAGTGAGTGACTAACTAATGTGCAAAAGAACATGTTGCCGAAAGATGGGGCAGTTTTGTATCGAAAGCGCCGTGAAAATGTAAGCAATAGTGAAAGTTGATTTTGGCGATATTAAGCGTTTGAGGGTTTCTCTTTTTTTCTCTTTGTGGCCAACAAATGGCATAAATTTACGTGCTTACTTGAGGCGGTGCTGTTGCAGGGTAGTTTATAGCTTAAATAGTATTTTTGGAGCTTTAATCGAGTATTAAACCACAGACCACAAACTCTCCATATGACGAAGATAGGTGTTTGATTGGAAAGGGTATATTTCCCCTACTGAGTGTGCTGTACTTCATACTACAACACAAGTGTGAAAAGAGTGTGCGAGATAAACTGGGACGAAACCGATTCAGTCCTTGCCAGCAGGAACGTTACCGTAATTGGTAGCTTATTTAGTTCTAAACCCGGAGGATACAGAGGATAATATGTCAAATTCGGACTGTTTGACAAAGGTTTTAAGGTTTCTTTGCAAAAAATACCATAGATATATTATAGTTTTTTTAAAATTTAATTTAGGAATTGTGGGATCCAAAGGTCTTCAGTTCGAATCCCGGGGTGGATGGAAACAAAGGTGTAAAAAGAGGTTTGCAATTGCCTCAACTATCAAGTCTTCGAACACTTAGTTTCGAGTAGGAATCTCGCAATCGAGAACGCCAAGGCATTGCTGTAGAGCGAATAATTTGATTTGATTTTTGGATTGGGGACACTCCGAAAACCTCTTGGACACTTTGTTGGATATTTCAAAATCCCTTCAGTTGATCTTAAAAAAGGTTAATTATGGAATTTGGACTAAATTAGTATCGATAGAAGTTGACTAAAATTTTAAGAAATACAAATCTCCTCCATCCAACAGTGCATAAACCAAAAGGGGACCATGCATGCATGAGGAGCAGCAATCGTAAAGGACCCAAAGCAAGGAAATGGTCAAAAGTGGCAGCATCCTCGTCGAAGGCGCTACTCCATGGAGATAAACCCCCTCCAAAAATGCTGCCCCTGCTCGTGAAACCATCAGAACACAGACGCAAGAACTGCGGCGCCACATTAGTTCTATTTCTATAATATTTTATTTCTTTTCGTCTGGGAAAATTTGCCAAAAAAAAGCATACGAACGAGTATACGAGTGAACACAAGCGGTATATTATTTATCATCTTGTGCTTGAATGATCCACACGGCGTGAGGGACTGGGGCTTGGGATCGCCAACCCTGCGGACCTCGTGAGGAACTGGACACGTGAACACTAATTCCACCAAGCATATCTCTATTTTTCATTTTTCTTTCTACATTTAATTTATCTGTTAATATTAAATCTATTTTAAAACTTCATGATCAGAAAATTAACGGTTAATTTGAAATTTCGGAAACTCACCACCGTAATTCTGAACTCATCACAGCTCATTAACATGAAAAGTAAATAATCTTTTTTCCACTTGAAAGTACAAGTGTTAATAGGAAAAGGGAAGCCCCAGACACGCTGCATGTCATTGCGGGTCGAGTTGTGGCTTGCCAGACGCTCGCTCTGTTGGTGATTTGAGTTAGAACTTTCGATGACCCTGTAACAAGTTGAAGTCCAATCGGGAGCTTCTTTATTTGTCCCCCCAGAATGTCATTTCAGACGATTGCGAGACGGTTCCTGATGGGTGTCATTGACGGGACACACTCCATTGAACCCCCCCGCTGGCAACCCCTTTTTCGAATGTCCTTTCGAGCGACTGACGAATGGTCCAAAAATCGTCATTTAGGCGAACTCGTCTTAGAAGTCGCATTTGCCGACGGGGTTGCATACTTTGGGGCGGATTCGATTCTTGGGCAGCAGGGACATTTGCAATGCAAGTTGGCGGCGCTTGGCAGCAAATATATCGTTATTCAGCCAAATAAATATCTCGAGCCCCCCCTTCCTCGGACTGGAGACAAATAAAATAAACACTTTGGCTGTTTTGCAGCTTGCCAAACGACACTCCTCCCCTGATTTTGAGATTGCCTTTCTTTTTAGAAAGTATTGGAACGAATTGTTGAGAAAAAAAAATCAATACATAGGTTTAATCACATGCTTTACTTTAACATAATCTTGTTTTAAAGCAGGATTAAGCTCAAAATAAAAACGACAAATTCATAGTTAAATATTTGAGAATTTTGCAGTTTTTTTTTTGCATTTTTGTTTTCATTGATAACAAAATATCCTGATTTAATCAATAGAAATTACGCCAAAACAGTCCAACAAAACACTGCTAGGTGAATTAAAGTCTACAACACATCCAACAAACACATTCTGGGTTGAGCTGCAACATTATTTATTTGATTTGTAGTTTTGAATGATTAATGGAACTCATTTTTGGCACTTTAGGCAGTTGGCGACTAAATTCTCGGCAGCCTTTTTAAATTGAGTTTTTATGTGTACGTTTTTCCTGATTTGATGAACTGCAACAAATCGGAGCCAATGTCCGAGCTAATTGTGGTGTAATGGTCATTTCGGGTGGACATTAACTTGAAAGAATTATTCGAATGGGGGGGACCGCTTGGACAGTGATGCATTTTAAGTTATTGTGCTAGACATCAGTTTATCATGTTGGTTGGTGTGTAGACGCAATTCTAAATGATCCCAAAAGCAATTGGGCACTCATTATTTGTCTGACAAGCATGAACCAAAATTATATGTATTTGATTTATTAAATTTGTAAATTGAATGCAGTATTTGGACACTGGAACTTTTTAATAAGATAAAAACAATTCTCACCACATTTTTTCCTTTATTAGTTTTTGAACTAATCATTCAATTATTTTTTTTTCGAATTTCAATAACTGTATTTTTAAAACAATTCTAAAAAACTATTTTATATCACAGGTTCTTCCATACAAGTTTGTAAGTAGTTTATGAAAAAGTTTATGAAAAAATCGAAAAACCTGTATTTTTTCTTTAGAAAGATAGAAATATGATTCTGAAAAACTTCACCTCATTTTTTAAATGTTGGAACAAAAAACAAAAAACCATCAAAAATACATTTAAGAAAACTCACCAAATGAACGGGTGATTTTGTATTATTATTTAAATTTTCAAGCTTCATACAAGCTGTAAAAAACAAATTTATTTGAGTTATTTTCATAAATTATTGTGTAAAACTGTATTGTATAGAATAATGGTTTTCATCGATTAGAATGCAATTCCCTTTTTTCATTTACTTAAAAAAAACTGTGAAATTACTATGGTCGTTGCAAATATTTGTAAATTTAAGGTCCCAATACTTTTTTTTACGAAACACATTTTTTTGCGGTGCTGGTCATCGTAATTCCAATATTGCACAAAATATTTTTTAATGATTTCAAATATTCAAAAAATATAGCAATATATAGCAATATCCATCATTTAATTTAATTTAGTTTTGAATCTTTGAAAAATATTCGCAGCGATCTTTTTTTCAAAACTATGAATTTGCTAATATTTTGTAACTTTTTTCAAGCTAAATTTTATCCCTTAAAGTCATTCTAAAAAAACAAAAACATTATTTAAGGCAAGCTAGCTTACACATTTCCTAAAAAAATAAAAAAATCATAAAAAAAACTTATAAAAATATCAGAATTTAAAATTTGGATTTTGTTCGGTATATTTGTAGCCAACAATCCAAGTTTTTTCATATATGATATTCACAATTTTTACGAGTGCGCTGACCACGGGGACGCGCTGTCTTGTTTTTGCATGCTCATTTTCATTTCTTTTGTGTCGCTGTTTGTGTGCTTGGGTGCGTGGTTATTATATATAGGTGAAGGGATTTTATTAAATGATCATTATATTGCATTATTATATTTAATTGATTATATAACCACACTATATTATACACATTATACAAAACTGTGAAACTGTAAACAGGAGCGTTTGGTACGGTATGTCCACGCATCCTTCCTCCCCTGTAGATTTTGTGAAATGTGCTCCGTTCACAGAATCTGTCTCTACGGTTAATGCAACGCAGTAGGCCTGGCCGCTTTAATTTATGCAATACATCTTCGGGGTTACTCAAGTGTACTGCAATAATTAATATTGACAAGAAAGAACTTGGGGCGTAATCTAACCCCAAGTTCTTCCAGGATGCTTTCTTCGGACTGGCTGCGCTTGTGTTCGATTAGATTAGATTAGATTAGATTAGATATGATATTCACAATTTTTACGAAATCGAAACTTTTGGCTATGGTGTATTTTTTTCAATTAGGAGCGAGTCCACGAACAGGGCATATCCCTTTGAATGGGATGTTGTTTGGACCTCACCAATCTGCATGGGGTGTCACAAATTTCAGGGGTTATTTGTACGTATATAGAACTTGCATCTGGCCAAAATATGAGCACTCAAGGTCAACGGGAAGTGGGAAAAATCGGGACACAAAATTTTATGAAAAGGCTATAACTAAGGAAATTCAATTAAATTTCAAAATTTGAAATGCATTTCAAAGGGCTTAAAAATGCAACAAAATGCGGGGTAAAACATCTCAATTGGTTTAAACTAAAGAGAGTTATTGGCATTTTAGGGAAAAATAGCACAATTTTAAACTCAAATATAAAAGTGGTCCATCCAGATATCAACTCGATTCCACCTGGGGACATACAGTATGTAAAAAAAGTATTTACACCCCTTGGGCACTATGCACATTTTGTGATGAAACATGTAAAAAATTTAAAGTTTGACAGGAACCTAGTACTACGTTTTGTTCAGAAACTCATGCCAAAAATTTTGCTACAAAAAGCTCATGAAAAGATGATTTCTATAAAAAGTTATATAACAAATACTATTACGAAAATAAAAAAGGTGCAAAAAAAGTTTGTACACCTTTCGAAAAATTAACATAAATAATGTTATTTGTTGACAAATCACCATAAATCCAGTCTCCCAACTCCAAATAGGCATCCTTGACTGATTAAAAAATAATTTGGATGGAATATAAAGTTTACTAACTACTTAGTAAAAAAGTTTATATAACTCTGGAAATTCTATATAAAACTTATCTAAACTTAATTTTGCAAACTTTTAATTCAACTAAATGTCAATATATTACCATATAATTGCTAAATAAACATTTTGGAGTGGGTATAATACCGTTTTGGGGGTATTTGTATCGATAGAATAGATTTTTCGTTGGAATTTCGTACCAACCCGGAATTACGTCGTAGGAAAATCCGCCGGCATCCGAACCGGTCCACGATTCACAAGTCAACCTATGTGGAATCGGAAAGGGCTTAAAATTTCCGATCTTTTGATACCCAAACATCTAGTTTTTCTTTAAAACCTACGTTTTTAAATACCTGGGCAAAAAGTAAGTTTGATCCACGAGAACAAAAATTACGAAATTCCATACATTTTTGGCAGGTTGCTCAAACGAAACCATTACAACGTTTTTGCTTAGGTATTTAAAAACGTAGGTTTTAAAGAAAACCTAGATGTTTGGGTATCAAAAGATCGGAAATTTTAAGCGCTTTCCGATTCCACATAGGTTGACTTGTGAATCGTGGACCGGTTCGGATGCCGGCGGATTTTCCTACGACGTAATTCCGGGTTGGTACGAAATTGGGTCTCGTGGCGCAGGGGTAGCGGCTTCGGCTGCCGATCCCGATGATGCTATGAGACGCGGGTTCGATTCCCGCCTTATCCACTGAG
The DNA here is from genome assembly GCF_016801865.2 of Culex pipiens pallens. Lineage (NCBI taxonomy): Eukaryota > Metazoa > Arthropoda > Insecta > Diptera > Culicidae > Culex > Culex pipiens. The sequence goes on along the minus strand of NC_068938.1, from coordinate 75,160,978 downwards.
CTTCTATCGGATGGTGAAGTAAAACGTCGGTCCCGGTTTCTCCTGTCTCGTCAGAGGCGCTGGAGCAGAAATCCCACGTTAGAGGAAGGCCATGCCCCGGGGGGCGTAGTGCCAATAGTTTCGTTTTTTTTTTTACGAAATTCCAACGAAAAATCTATTCTATCGATACAAATACCCCCAAAACGGTGTTGTACCCACTCCAAAATGTTTATTTAGCAATTATATGGTAATATATTGACATTTAGTTGAATTAAAAGTTTGCAAAATTAAGTTTAGATAAGTTTTATATAGAATTTCCAGAGTTATATAAACTTTCATACTAAGTAGTTAGTAAACTTTATATTCAATCCAAATTATTTTTTTAATCAGTCAAGGATGCCTATTTGGAGTTGGGAGACTGGATTTATGGTGATTTGTCAACAAATAACATTATTTATGTTAATTTTTCGAAAGGTGTACAAATTTTTTTTGCACCTTTTTTATTTTCGTAATAGTATTTGTTATATAACTTTTTATAGAAATCATCTTTTTATGAGCTTTTTGTAGCAAATTTTTTGGCATGAGTTTCTGAACAAAACGTAGTACTAGGTTCCTGTCAAACTCTAAATTTTTTACATGTTTCATCACAAAATGTGCATAGTGCCCAAGGGGTGTAAATACTTTTTTTACATACTGTATGGGACTACCATCTGAGACTGATAATGTTTTGAGTAAGGCAATTTAACATATATAATAGACAATTTTTCTTCCAGTGAATTTTTTGCTTGTACATTTTTGCTCGAGGAACCCCTTAGATCCCATTTTCTGGTGGTAATTTTATCAAACTCGTTTTCTTGAGTCAATTTCACAATAGAAACATGCATAACAATGTTTATTATCATCCATTTTAACGCATTAAAAAATTAAAGAAAAAATGTCTTTTTAAATGCTTTCAAATGCATTTTGAATTTTAAAATTTAATCAAATTTTGCCTAAGATACCGCCTTTTAGAAAATTTTGACGTTTTTTAATCCTCAAACTTTACGTCCCGATTTGCCCGACTTCCTGTTGACCTAGAGTTATTTTGGCCAGAAAACCTTGAAAATTTCAGGCAGATTGTTGAGGTCGATGCTTTGCTCGTGGACTCGCTCTTGAATAATTGGCTCTAAAAATATTATTTTAGAATAAAAAATAATTGAATTCTGAAGTAGTTTTAAACAAATTTGTAACCAACATATTTAGATGTATCAACCACAATCACGTGACCTTAGTGCTCGTTAAGCACTCAACGAAAAAAAATCACAACTTGTGAAATAAACAAAAAACAATTTTCACTAGATTGATATTCAACGACCGCGAGCCTACACTGCTAACCAAGCATCAAACCTAACTAAATGATTCATATTTAGGCCAAAGTGTGTTAGTTTTCTTTTATTTTCAAAAAGGTGTTACATGCTTGAATTTTTGTATACATTTGCAATTCAGAGAGTTGGAAAACCTTTCAACTGAGATCAATTCACAAGCCTTTACAGGGAGGTTAGAGGGAGGGTACATAATTCTAAGTTAGATTTAGATTTTGTTAGCTGAGTGCTTTTTTAGGGAAAATAAATTTTGAGAAATTATAAGTACGTTTGAAAAGTAAATTCGAAGCTTAGAAGAAGATGTTCAAAAGGTCGATAGGAAGTATATAATTACGCGTTTTCATTTAAATAAAAATATGTCTAGATCCTAAAAATCCAACAAAATCAAGCAAAAACCAGCCGAAAATCTCAATTACTTCAAATTTCAGACTGACCCTTTGATCTTTTTCAAACCATTTTTATTTGGATGATTGGATAATTTAAAGTTTCCTTTTAAAGACACCAAATTGAAATGGATGCGTTTTCGAGTGTTTCTATCAAAATTACTGTTTATTTCTGTTTTTCTCTCAAATAACTCTAAATTATTTTTTTTCGAAAAAATTTAAAATATAAATATGATTAGTTGCACGTGAATAGGTGGCATTTGTACCGTAATCTGGGGCGAATCGGGACTACAGTCTGAATAGGGACAGCAGTTTTTAGAGCACTTAACGTGAAGACTTCCATCATTGTCATGATTTTTCGTTCAAAGATATAAATTTTGCATCGCTTTCAATATTTTGACAAAATTCCTTCAACAAGTTGTTTAGAATAGTGCCCTACACATGCTGATTCCTTTTGGTAACGATTATTCCATTCCTTGCAGGCCAAGGGTGCATGATACTGATGATACTCGTCGGTTGACACACCTAGGCGAGGAACATCCCGGAAAGAGCCCAACTACATCCGTAGTGCTGTTTGGACAAAACAGCATGGCTCTGGTTCCTTGCATGTGTCCTATTTTCTCTCCACGTTGGCTTGGTTTAGTCATCATGATGACAAGGTGTAACCTAGCTGGTGGCCTGTGGAAACGACTCGTAAACCTTTGACCAGCGAGGTTCAGAGTCGAGACGGCTAGAAGAAAGGGGCGCGTCAATGTGGGAAAGGGAAGTAATTTGTGATTGTAGACGGTATTGTTTTGATTCGCAGTATGTTGAGTCAACTGCTGTGGATGTACCTGAGCATCGCAGAACGGGGTTTCTCTTCTTTCCATTTCAGCTAACAGCTATCTTTTGTTTATTTATGCTGTAACAAACTGTCTGCTTTCCCTTAATTTGGCAGCGATGTCAATTTGTTTATCATGTGCCTTTTCTTTATTTATCTATTTGAATAATTTCTCATCTTCCCTGTAAATTGCCCTCAATACAATCTCAGCTTGTTTGTTAATTTCTTTATCTACTTCATAAATTACTATCTTTCTTTTACTATTGAGCAATTCTCTACGAAAACCGGAAATGGGTTTTATTTGTATTTTTGATTTGGCTTAAACTTTGTAAGTGACCAAATAAGCTATTTTGTGTCATTGGTTCACCCATACAAGTCTCCATACAATTTTGGCTGCTGTCCATACAAAAATGGTATGTAAATATTCAAACAGCTGTAACTTTTGAGTGAATTTTCTGATTAATTTGGTGTCTTCGGCAAAGTTGTAGGTATTGTTGAGGACAATTGAGAAAAAAATAGGTACACGGAAAAAAAAAATTTGCAGATTTTTTTATCAACTTTTTTTTCACTAAAACTCAATTTCCCAAAATAAATATTTTTTGATTTTCGAGATTTTTTTATATGTTTTAGGGGACTAAAATCCGCAACTTTTGAGCTATCGAGAAACATGGTAAAAAAATCTGCCGCCAAGTTATGAATTTTTGAAAAATAGTGATTTTTGTAAAAAAATCCAAATTTCATGCAAAAACAAATTTGAAGTAATTTTTTAATGCAAAATTGAATTTGCAATCGAAAACTACTCTACAATTTTTTTGATAAAGGGCTTCGTTTTCAAGATATAGCCACCGAAAGTTTGATTTTAGCAAAATATTTACAGTTTTTCGATTTTTAAAAATAGTGAGCATGAGCGACCATTTCTAAAAATATTTTTTTTGAAAAGTTCAGAAAATTTGCTAAAAAATTGTCTCAGAGACATTGAAGATTGGACCTCGGGTTGCTGAGATACAGCCGCTTTAAGAAAAAGAAACACGAAAATTGAAGTTTTCTAAGTCTCACCAAAACAACCCACCATTTTTTAATGTCGATATCTCAGCAACTAATGGTCCGATTTTCAATGACAATGCATGAAACATTCGTAAAATTTTCCGATCTTTTCGAAAAAAATATTTTGAAAATAAATAAATCAAGACTAACATTTTAAAAGGGCCAAACAATGAATATTACGCCCATTTAAAATGTCAGTCTTGATCTATTTTTTTTTCAAAATATTTTTTTCGAAAAGATCGGAAAATTTCACGAATGTTTCATATTTAAACATTGAAAATCGTACCATTAGTTGCTGAGATATCGTCATAAGAAAATGGTGGGTTGTTTTGGTGAGACTTAGAAAACTTCAATTTTCGTATTTCTTTTTCTTAAAGGAGGTGTATCTCAGCAACCCGAGGTCCAATCTTCAATGTCTCTTAGACAATTTTATAGCAAATTTTCTGAACCTTTCAAAAAAAAATATTTTTAGAAATGGTCGCTCATGGTCACTATTTTTAAAAATCAAAAAACTGTAAATATTTTGCTAAAATCAAACTTTCGGTGGCTATATCTTGAAAACGAAGCCCTTTATCAAAAAAAATGTAGAGTAGTTTTCGATTGCAAATTCAATTTTGCATTAAAAAATAACTTCAAATTTGTTTTTGCATGAAATTTAGATTTTTTTTTTTTGCAAAAATCACTATTTTTCAAAAATTCATAACTTGGCGGCAGATTTTTTGACCATGTTTCTCTATGGCTCAAAAGTTGCGGATTTTAGTCCCCTAAAACATATCAAAAAAATCTCGAAAATCAAAAAATACGTATTTTGGGAAATTGAGTTTTAGTGAAAAAAAAGTTGATAAAAAATCTGCAATTTTTTTTCCGTATACCTATTTTTTTCTCAATTGTCCTCAACAATACCTACAACTTTGCCAAAGACACCAAATTGATCAGAAAATTCACTCAAAAGTTACAGCTGTTTGAATATTTACATACCATTTTTGTATGGACAGCAGCCAAAATTGTATGGAGACTTGTATGGGTGAACCAAAGACACAAAATAGCTTATTTGGTCATAGGGAAGGCCCCCACAAAGTTTGAGTCAAATCAAAAAATACAACAAAAAAGGTGCAGTGGTAATGCTACAGGCATAACCATCATGACGAAGAACTTCGGACACAAAAGTTAATGATTTTTTTTATAGTTTTATTATTTGCGTTTCTTGGCCACAAAATCAATCACGAAACGGTTATTTCTTAAGATCTATTTATTTCTGCTTTAAGATCTTATGGTATTTCTGCTCTAAGATCTTATGGTATTTTGACGTTGGATAACGTCTAAAGTTTTGAAACGCTTCACAGCTAATCGTAATGTCTAGATTTTCGTGCCAGTTGATTTGAAATCATTTCATCAATTAAACTTTTGGCATTGAACAATTTTTTAGAAATATTTTGAAATAATAAAAAGCCATTATCAGGACTCCAATTCATTACAGAGAGCCAGTCTGAACCATGTGTTAAAGATTTTCTTTGCGTCACAACAAATTTGAATCACATTAAACGATTTATTCCCACACATTACAAGACTTTTTTCTCGTTTTGACGTTTCTACGGTGTTCTCTCTGCCTTCCTACAGCATTCGCCACCTAGATTTCTTCGTTCCACGAAATCCCAAAACGAAAATCTATTTCATTTGCGTACTCAAATCACTCTCGACAGTCTACGAGGAAGGGACGACACAGCGGCAACAAAGATAGCTGAAGGCGGAGAAGCATCGCGGCGAAGGGGCAGACCGAACCTGGAAGGGTTCAATGTTGTTCGCGATGGGGAAATGTTTTGGCAAGGCTCTAGCCAGCCATCGGCGACAGCCAAGTAAATTTCAACAGCAAGCATTAAAAAGCCCTTTTTAGGGCTCAAATTGATTACGAAAGAGTTATTCTCAATTTCAATAATTTCGCAATTATCGATTTTTTACCCCCAGCGATTTATTACTCATATTGCCAAAAAGTTCAAGATGGTATGTCAGAGACAAAACCGAAAGACATAGGACCAAACATTTTGAATGAGTTTTTGGATTGCTAGTGAAATCTGGGATAAGATTATTGTATTTTGTTTCATAGATTTGTCGGCAAAATTGTCCTAAATGTTCCCCCAAGGTGAACTTTCCATGAGGGCACCGGCAACTCCAGGTTGTGGCCACTACTGTCGAAATGGCCATTTGCAGGTTCAATATCAAAACAATGAATTTTGATACCCATATTGCAACAACCCGTATGTTTCGGTTAATGTTACCCTGGGCCCAAGAGGAACCTGCTTTGAGGGCACCGGCCACTCCAGGTTGTGGCCACTACTGTCGAAATGTCAATTTTAGTTCAGTATCAAAAACCATGAATTTTGATACCCATACTGCCACAACTCGTATGGTTCTGTAAATGTCCCCCGGGCCCCGGGAGAACCTGCTTCGAGGGCACCACCCAGTACAGGTTGTGGCCACTACTGCCGAAATGGCCATTTTCATGTTCAGTATCAAAAACCATGAATTTTGATACCCATATTGCCAAAACTCGTATGGTTCTTTAAAAGGCCCTCCGGGCCCCGGGGGAACCTTCTTTGAGGGCACCGGCCACTCCAGGTTTTAGCCACCACTGCCGAAATGGCCATTATCATGTTCAGTATCAAAAACCATGAATTTTGATACCCATATTGCCACAACTCATATGGTTCTGTAAATGTCCCCCCTAGACCCCGGGGGAACCTGCTTTGAGATCACCGGCCACTCCAGGTTTTGGCCACCACTGTCGAAATGGCCATTTTCATGTTCAGTATCAAAAACCATAAATTTTGATACCCATATTGCCAAAACTCGTATGGTTCTGTAAAAGGCCCTCCGGGCCCCGGGGGAACCTTCTTTGAGGGCACCGGCCACTCCAGGTTTTGGCCACCACTGTCGCGAAATGGCCATTTTCATGTTCAGTATCAAAAACCATAAATTTTGATACCCATATTGCCAAAACTCGTATGGTTCTGTAAATGTCCCCCCAGGCCCCGGGGGAACCTTCTTTGAGGGCACCGGCCACTCCAGGTTTTGGCCACCACTGGCGTAAACAAAATCTTTGAACGAATTGGGGGAAGCTTCCTGGCTGACCCGGCTGTGCATCCCGGGGCCGTGACTAATTACACGAGCTCGTAGTAGATTCGTTCGTTCATACAACAGGGCTACAACAATTTTCACACAGTCTACAGTTAAACGATTTTACTCCACTGCCTAAAAGTTGCCTCCGCTGGCGGTTTTGCTCTTCCCCGGGTGTATCTGTAGTTAGTCGCAGTCTTTGATGGCCTTTTCAGGTGACGAATTTAGATACATCAATCGAACATCCGTGGAAGGGAAACTCGACGCATCGAACCCAATCAGCGTGTACCATGAAACGGGAGTGTGTATGTATGGTGTGTCATTCTACGGCATTCGCACACAATTCTCTCTCTCTCTCTAGATTCTAGAGTCTAGAAAATAAAGGTAATTTTTCAGAAGAAATCCTTCTCCGGAAGAGAGAATTTGGGGCTCTCTCTCTCCCTGCTGCTGCTGCTTCACCCGTCTGCGGCTCAGATATTATGAGCCGACCCGACTTGTTCAGCATCTCGGTGGCAACTTAGTGGAGTGGAAAGGGTAGAATGCATTTTTATACTTCTACTTCGCTATTACTTCCCCTCTTTTCACAAGCACGCAAGATTTTTTCCTCATTTTGCCGTTCCTACTGCATTCGCTCTGCCTTCCTACTGCATTCGCCACCAAGATTTGATCGTTCCGCGATATGCCAAAACAAAAATCTATAAATATAGGTCGATTTGTCATTTTCGCAATCATTTCACTCTCGACTTTCAACGAGGAAGGGACGACGCGTCAGCAAATGAGGAAAGGTGAAAAACGAGAAACAGACACGGTAGTCTCGAGCTGGGCCGCAGTTCCCGGTCGGACGAGTCAACCAAACCGGGAATACCTGACGGCGGAGATGCTTGAGCTGAGGATAAAGTTGAAGCGTTCAACGTCGTTTCGATGGGGCTTTTTCTGAGCCAGTGTTTTTTGAAGGCTGTTGCCAGCAATCAGCGACGGCTCCAAATTTTCGAAAAAGTTATTCTGACTTGTGCATTTTTGCAGCAGGCGATTTTTCCCTCTCCGTGCTCACACACACACACACACACACACACACAAGCGCGTATGACATTCTACCACACAGAAACAGTGGTTTCATGCTAACTCTGTGGTGAAATGATATTTATTCGATCTTTTTTTAAATTTTTAGGGAACATTCTTAGAGGGAAATTTTGAAGGAACAACTCTTTCGTGAGATATTTGGTAGCCCTGAAAAGGGCCGTTTGTTTATCAAATCTTCCGCGAGGTGTAGTGCTTCATTCGAGCCGCTTCTCCGGTCAACGTTGAGGAAGATGTCCATGGCTTTGGTCTGGGTCAACCTGCATCAGCACCACGTTCCTAAGTGCTACTTGCGGCGGGGCTTTTGCTTCTTGTCCGTTACACTTGCGATGGTGGAGGAGCTGCTCTTCTTCTTTCCCGATGGTCTGCAGTGGCGATTCGTTCCGAAGTTCCGATCCTTCGGGGTGATGGCGGCCAGATTCGTTTCGTCAACCAGCGGACGGGCCGCGGGCTTGGCCGGTTTCCTCTCTCCTTCGGAACCTTGGCCTGTGGTTTGCTTCTCCTGCGGTGCAGCGTTTGTTCTTCGTTGTTTGTCCGTTGGGCTGCCTAGGGAAATTTTCGCCTTCTGCGCCCTCTTCTGCTGCAGCTGATGTGGCCTCGACGACGATCCAAAAATTATGAGCTGAAGTGGGGCGCAGCAGGCTGAGATTTTTGGACTGCACGCGCTTACACTCACACACACACATATGTAATCGCTCGTAAATTTCGAGGTGATTCTGATAGAGTTATCTAAGCCCGCTCTCACGCACACTAGCACGCCATTTGTTTTGCTGGACTGTACAAAATTTAACCTCAATCTTTTTCGTGTACGTACACGCAATACATACGCACGTAGATAACTTTATTCCGAGGCTGGATTTAATTTCATTTCCGTTTTGCGTAACCGTGCAGCAACATCACAGAGGAGCAGCTACATTTTGATACCTTTATTGCCCCAACTCTTATGGTTCCGCCAATTTCAAATTTCATGTCCAGTATCAAAAACCCTGAAGTTTGATACTTATATTGCCGCAACTCGTATGGTTCCGCAAATGTCCCCCCATCGGAACACGCCCGAGGGATCCGGTCATTCCGGATTGTGGCCACTACTGCCGAAATGTCAAATTTCATGTCCAGTATCAAAAACCCTGAAGTTTGATACCCATATTGCCCCAACTCTTATGGTTCCGCAAATGTCCCCTCATCGGAACACCCCCGAGGGCTCCGGTCACTCCGGATTGCGGCCACTACAAATTTCATGTCCAGTATCAAAAACCCTGAAGTTTGATACCCATATTGCCCCAACTCTTATGGTTCCGCAAATGTCCCCTTATCGGAACATCCCCGGGGCCTCCGGCCACTCCAGGTGGTGGCCACTACTACCAAAATGTCAAATTTCATGTCCAGTATCAAAATCCCTTAAGTTTGATACCCATATTGCCCCAACTCTTATGGTTCCGCAAATGTCCCCTTATCGGAACATCCCCGGGGCCTCCGGCCACTCTAGGTTGCGGCCATTACTGCCAAAATGTCAAATTTCATGTCCAGTATCAAAATCCCTAAAGTTTGATACCCATATTCCCCCAACTCTTATGGTTCCGCAAATGTCCCCCTATCGGAACACCCCCGGGGCCTCCGGCCACTCCAGGTGGTGGCCACTACTGCCAAAATGTTATATTTCATGTCCAGTATCAAAATCCCTTAAGTTTGATACCCATATTGCCCCAACTCTTATGGTTCCCCAAATGTCCCCTTATCGGAACATTCCCGGGGCCTCCGGCCACTCCAGGTGGTGGCCACTACTGCCAAAATGTCATATTTCATGTCCAGTATCAAAATCCCTTAATTTTGATACCCATATTGCCCCAACTCTTATGGTTCGGCAAATGTCCCCTTATCGGAACATCCCCGGGGCCTCCGGCCACTCTAGGTTGCGGCCATTACTGCCAAAATGTCAAATTTCATGTCCAGTATCAAAATCCCTAAAGTTTGATACCAATATTGCCCCCACACTTATGGTTCCGCAAATGTCCCCTTATCGGAACATTCCCGGGGCCTCCAGTAGGTGGCCGCTACTGCCAAGCGCTTGCGAGAGGAGCTGAGCTCCTCTCGCTTCGGTGGTAGACCACCGACTGAAGCCAGCCTTCAAATTTCCCGTGGTTTTGTAGGAAAGAGAGAAGGCTGGCGCTCGCGAGAAGAGCTGAGCTCCTCTCGCTTCGGTGGTAGACCACCGACTAAACTAATGCTGTGGAGGGGGTGGCGTTTATATTTATATCAAAACCGTCGGCCGCGCTGCTTCTGTGATTTTCCCCTCTGCTTGGGGAAGGTGTTTCATTTTTCGGTTTCATTTCGCTTCGCGAAATTTTGGATTGCTACCCTGTATAGAGCCCTAAGACGAAGTTCTTCGTCAAAAAAATTGTTGAAATCGGCCGATTTCGTAGAGAGTTGCTCTATTGATTCTTTACATAGTATATTTCCTTCACTGTCCATTGTTTTGAAACTTCACATTTTTCTTAAGCCCTAACTCAATTTATGGAATGATTAAAGGATTAACACAAATATTACTATTGTACTTTTGAAATCGAGTGCCACAATATCACATCACTACGTTGACCAAATATATTTGGAAAAAGACTCGCCAACAAAAATCCCGCTTGCATGACGAAGACCGATTAAAACAAAATTAAATATATTGCACACAAATTGACTAAAATAACATACTGCCAGTTCTAGTCTGCCCCCGTCATCAATCACGTGTTCTTCTCCAGTTTCAAAAATTTGAATTTATTCCACGCGCTTCACTCTCCCAAACGCCAAAATGCACGCAACCGGCACAACCAGCACCGTTGGTACCAGGCTTCTCGGTTCAGCCGCCAGAGGCAGCACCGCTGCCTGACGGTTTGAACTTCCGGTCAAATCAAAACACGCTCACGCACACACCCTCAAACGTGGTGCAAAACAACTTCAAACTGGACCAGTGCTGCCGGTTTCACTGCCGTTTGAGGGGTGTCAATTTTGTTTGGTATTTTCAAACACTGTTCTGTGGATTTTTTTGAGTAAAATTGGACAAAACTGGACATGGAATTTATAAAATGATTTGATTTGTGCAAGTCAGTTGAAATGCTGGGGAAGTTTTGAGGATTTCGCGTTATTTTGCTGAGCGTTTAATTATTATCTCGTAATCCCCCCTGGCATCACTTCCGTTGACGGGCAGCCCTCTGCCGGCTCGCGAACCAAACAACGAGAGAGAAAACAAGAAAGAACGCGTCATCTGGCCGGAGAGCGAGCGAAAAGGAAGGAGAGAAGAAAACACACCAACCGAACTCACGCACACAAACAAACAGTTTCAACTTCAACTTCAAACGGACGTTTTTTTTCGGCTGCCCGTCAAATTGCAGCTGCCTGGTTCTAAAATCGCAGAATTTACCCGTTAAAAGTGATCGCAAGTGCTCGAAATCCGCGTCGGAACGTGTCCGCGAGTGTCGTGCGTCGGGGAAAAGTGAAGTTTGGCCGGAAGTGCGAAGCAATCGGTGGGAAAAAGTGACCTTAAATTTCGAACCCGGTGGTTGTTTTCGTTTGTGAAGGGGAGGTGTGTGTGTGCGTGTGTGTGGCCTTGCCAAACGGCTTGCCCTCTCCTGTGAAGCGATTTTTGCGTTGCCTGCTGCGCGGCGGCCGAAATTTTGACGGTTGCTCTGCTGCGATATGTTTGTTTGGTTGGACGAATTCCGCAAGTTTTAGAAAGTGAAGAGTTATTGGAATTTTGAAGTGAGCTGGTTGTGGATTCATGTGAGTATAAATTAAATTTTTGGTTAAGTTGGGCCTTAGGTTAAACATATTTTTGTGTCGGTCTGTTTCGCATTATAACAGGTAATTTTCATGTTGTATCAAGTTTGAAGCATTCAATAGTTTTAATTTCAAAGGTTGAATTATTTAAACCCAACATTTGTATGTGTCGATAGAATATTTTTTAACTTTGCCTGTAAATTTGCAACTAGTTAGGCTTTTAAGCAATTTTTTTTGTGAAATTGTGAAAGTTGTCATGGCAAAAAGGTGTACAAACCAAGTACAAACCCTAAATAATCAGCTTTAAAAATGTTAACCCTCTAACGACCATGGTAATGCTGCACTGAAATTTCAACTTCGAAATTAATTATGTAATGTAAAATAAACTATTTTTTTTTGTAAACTATATTTTAGTTCAGTTCATATTATATCTTTGCACTAGTGCACTTGAAATTACAAGCCAACACTTTAACAAAGCAAAGTTTTTTAAATGCATTTTACACTAGTTCAGTTATCTTCACAGTTCAGTTTTCGAAAAATTTAAGATTCGACAAAAACAAATACCTCATTTAGCAAAAACAAAACTTTCCGTTTTCGTTTTTTTTTTCTCAAAAATTATAAAGCTTATGCTTGAAAGAATGGAAAAACTCAAAAAATATTGCAACAAGCTAGAATATTTTCTGGACTGGAAAAAAAGCAAACCGTTTACTCAAATTTAAACAACTTCATGAAAAATACAGTTCTTTTTAAGTTTAATTTTCTTATATTTAGGTTTAATTCGGATGTTTTTTTTTTTAAATTGAATTTTCTAATATTTAGGTTTAATTTTGCTGATTTTTTTAATTCAGTTGAGACAATCCGGGCTCAAAAGACTCTTGTCTTAGGTGATCTTAAAATGCAAATCAATAATATAAAACTTTATGAAAAGTTTGTTTTTTATCCACAAACAGATAAAACTATGAAAAAAAAAACATTTTCAAACACATTTTTTTTAAATAATTGTGTACAGGAATTGCTTGGTAAAAATTTTCAGAAAAGTATTTTTTGTTTAAATCGTTTTTGGTTCTTCGATGTCGAAAATCTTGAACAGGGACCATCCATAAACCACATGTTGCTTTTTTATAATTCAAAATACCTTTTTTGCAAAAATCGTATCTTTTATCAAAATTTGAGGTAATTTGTAAAACTTTGAGTATTCAACAAGAAAAAACAACTCTAATAGTTAAAATGAATACAAAATTTTGCTTCGTTTGATATCCGTATTGCAAATTATGAAAATTTTGGTATTTTCGAAAAAAAAAACAGATGTTTTGAGATTGTATGCTTTAAAAATGTCTATATAATATCAAAAAATATATTTTTAGAAATGGTTCCACATTTTAAAAATCAAAAAACTGCAACTATTTCACTGAAATCAAACTTTCGGTGGCAATATCTTGAAAACGAGGCATTTTATCAAAAAAAATCTGTTAAATACTTTTTGATTGCAAATTCAAATTTACATAAACAATGAGGACATAAAATTTTAAGTGTGAAACTTCGATTGTGTAATTCACTATTTCTTCATAAGTTCATTACTAGGCGGCAATGCAGGCCAAGTGCGAATGATGCTGATAATACCTCTTCAGTTGACGCTCAGGCGAGGAACATCCTGGAAGGAGCGTCACTGACTACGTCCGTAGTCCTGTTAGATCATACTTGATCAAGACAGTATAGCTCTGGTTCCTTGCAAGTGTCCTATTTTCTTACCTCCACGTTGGCTTGGTTTTCATGATGACCTAGCTGGTGGCCTGTGGAAACGGATCGTAAACCTTTGACCACCGCGGGTCAGAGTCGAGACGGCTAAAAGAAAGGGGCGCGACAATGTGGGAAAGGGAAGTAATTTGTGATTGTAGACGGTATTGTTTTGATTCGCAGTATGTTGAGTCAACTGCTGTGGATGTACCTGAAACATCGCACAACGGGGTTTCTCTTCTCTTCATTCTCAGCTACCACCTATCTTCTGTTTATTTTGTTTCACTGATTTTCTAACGCGGCTTCTGTTTACTATCCTCCATTTGATTTCGATTTTACTCATTTGATTCTCTTATTTCTCAACGCTTTTTCACTCTATTTTACCAATTGATGCTGCTGTAACATACTTTCTGCTTTCCCTTAATTTGGCAGCGATGTCAATTTTGTTTATCATGTGCCTTTTCTTTATTTTTCTATTTGAATAATTTTTCATCTGCCCTATAAATTGCCCTAATACAATCTAAGCTTGTTTGTTACCTCTATTTATTAACTATTGTTAATTTCTTACTTCATACATAAATATCTTTCTTTTACTATTGATTCTTCAAATAGTATATTTCTTTCACTGTACATTGTTTTCAATCTTCACCCTTTTCTTTAAAAACAAGTGAGGTTTGAGCCCTTACTCAATTTATGGAATGGTTTAAGGATTAACACAAATATTACTATTGTATTTTTGGTAAACTTTTATAACATGCTTAGGACCAAAAATTGTAACAAAACACCGCGACAAAAGAAATAGCAACATATAAACACGACTCAACACTAGGAAATACTTAAGGAGAAAACAATACACAGTAAAATAACAATAAGTTTTTGATTTCAAACTAAAAATAAAACAGTTTTTGCTTTAATGAAAATTGATAGGCACACTATAGACGGTTAGGCGCTTATACTTACATCAAACCCTACGTAATGTACCACCCCCGGCCGAGTTAAAATGCGTAACCGGAAAAGAAGGTGTGCATGCCTGGCACGAACACTCAAAGCGTGTTCTAGCGTGCTGCTCGTACTGACTCAGAGCAAGGGTGAGATGTAGGTGTAAGGGCAGTGCGTGTTCGTCGGGAACCTGGTGCATAAGATCGGTCAAGGCCCGTTCTTACACTGAAAATTGCGAATTGCGAATTGCGAAGTTCATTACTAGGCGGCAATTTTTTTTACCATACTTCTAAATGGCTCAAATATGGCGGGGTTTCGTCCTCTAAAACATATGAAAGTACCTTGAAAATCAAAACTACGGATTTTTTTTGGAAATTGAGTTTCTGTAAAAATAAGTTAAAAAAGTTTCCGTGTACCGATTTTTCTGCTTGCCAGAAAATTTCTTGAAAAGTTACAGGTTTTCGAATATTTATGTACCATTTTTGTATGGACAGCTGACAAAATTGTATGGAGACTCGTATGGGTGAACCAACGACACAAAATGGCTTCTTTGGTCATAGGGAAGAAGTTTGAGCCAAATAAAAAAATACAAAAAATAAAAATGTTCGAAATCGGCCGATTTTGTAGACTTGTTGTAAAAGTAGTCCTCTCCTGAAAAATTCATGGAGCTATCAGTAGAGGGTTAATATCAGTCTTCTTATATTTCTTGGTATTGTATGTTAAAGAATAATATTTACAATTTTCTCCCTTTCTTCTCCTTCCCCCGCACACAGGTCGATGGATACCTACACGGAGAGCAGCGGAGTGGACTCATCGCCGGACATGAACTCTAGCGTGGAACTGCCCTCGCCACCGGACGCACGGTGCGTCGTAATGCCGCGCAAGCTCACGTTCGGCCTGTCGCCAGACGGTAACAGCAACGGTGGCGGCGGCAACACTGCCGACTATCGGCGCGCCGGTCTCACCGTCAGCCCACGGAAGCAACCCTCGGTTTCACCACCCTACCGGAAGGTCCGAGCGCTGCGACTGTTCGACTCGCCGGCCACACCCAAGACGATTCTGCAGAAGAGCAAGTTTGGGAAGACGCTTGGCGCTGCCGGGGGAGGGGACGTGTTGGCCAAACCGATCGACGGGACGACGACGGGGTCGTTGATTTGCGAGAAGCCTCGGGCGGTGCCGTTGCACCGGAATTACGAGAATGTGCTGCCACCGGCGAATGTGAACCCGTTCACGCCGCCGGGCATGTTTATGCGGACGAAGAAGCGGACGCGGTCCGGCCAGGACAACAACAATGACAACGGGCTGAACGTGAGTCTGCCGGTGGCGTTCGCCTGCAACAGGATCAATCAGCAGCAGCCGACGGCGGCGGTGGCCGCGGCACCACATCGGGCTAGCTTTGGTCACTTTGGCCAGGTGCAGAAACCCCCGGCGGCGAGTGGTGGCGGGGACGTGCTGAAACCACTCGAGGATGATTACGGAGAAGTTCGACAGGCTCCGAAGCGATTGGCCCTGCAAGACTCGAACATTTCCCGGTACGAGAAGGAGTTTGTCGAGTTGTCGCTGCTGGGCGTTGGCGAGTTTGGGTTGGTCTATCAGTGCCTGAACCGGTTGGACGGATGCGTGTACGCGATCAAGAAGAGCATCAAACCGGTCGCCGGAAGTTCGTTCGAGAAGACGGCCCTCAACGAAGTGTACGCCCACGCCGTGCTCGGCAAGCATGACAACGTCGTCCGCTACTACTCGGCCTGGGCGGAAAACAACCACATGCTCATCCAGAACGAGTTCTGCAACGGCGGAAGTCTGCAGACGCTGCTGCAGGAACGCCCCCTCAAAGAATCCGAACTCCGCACGCTGCTCCTTCACATCGCCGAAGGGCTCAAGTACATCCATTCCAACGATCTCGTCCACATGGACCTGAAGGCCGGCAACATCTTCCTCACCAAAGTGCCAATCCGTCCGGCGTACTCGTCCTCCTCGTCAACCTCCTCCGCCGCCCATCACCCGGACGCCGCCGACGACGGCTTCGAGGACATCTTCGACGACCTCGAGAACGAGTTCGTCATCACGTACAAAATCGGCGACCTCGGCCACGTCACGTCCGTCAACGACCCGCAGGTCGAGGAAGGCGACTGTCGCTACCTGCCGAACGAGATCCTCCAGGAGGACTTCTCGAACCTGCCCAAGGCGGACATCTTCTCGCTCGGAATAACCCTGTACGAGGCGGCCGGCGGCGGTCCGCTGCCCAAGAACGGCGACCAGTGGCACCTGCTGCGGAAGGGCAGCTTCCCGGACGTGCCCACGCTCAGCCGGGAGTTTAACGAGCTGATCAAGCTGATGATGCACCCCGACCCGGAGAAGCGACCGTCCTCGACGACCATCTTCAACCATGCGTAAGTTGTGACGATCTCAGCTTGGGTTAGAACCAATCCTAATTATTGCTCTTTTGTCAAACAGGGTGCTCTCGCCGATCGACTCGAAGACGAAGGCCCAACTCTGCCTCGAGCTCAGCATGGAGCGGCAGAAGAACGAGGTGCTGCTGCGGAAGCTCAAGGAGCAGAGCAAGATGCTCAAGTCGTACGAGCAGGCGCAGACGCCAAGTAAGTAGAGTTGGTTTTTCGTTTTGTTTATGTTGTGTTTTATTGCTGAGAGAAGAAGAATGTCTGGAAGCGATCGTTTTTGCTATGTGAACCTAAATTTAGTTTTGTATTTTATGAATTTTGAGCGTACCTTATATAGAAGGTATTGAATAAATGAAGTGGTCTTCAATCTTAATTTAAAACAATCTCTTATTACTTATATCCGAGCTTTGGACTTAACGAGGGTTATGATGTGAAATATTAGAAGAAATTGAGGAAAAATCTTTAGTACCCAAATACAGGTTATACCGTCACCATTGGGTCTGGGAGGTGAGATTGGGTCATACAAAAATGCTGAAATTTGTATTACCCAATCGCACCCCCAGAACCAATGTCACCCCTGATGACGGAACGGTTTTTATCGTGATTGGGTGTTGGCCAGTCAACGACAGACTGTGCCGGTTGAGAATCAAGGGCCGATTCTGCAACATGAGCATCATGGAAATCGACGCCAATAGCGAGCTTCTTGGCCATGAGTACAGCAAGTGTCCAAAACACGACGTCAAGTTTGTCAACGGCGACTCAAACGCTCAAGTTGGCAAGGAGGAGGAGTTCAGACCGACTTTTGGAATGTTCAGCGCTCACCAGCAGACGGACCAGAACGACCGGCGACTCAACGATTTCGCTACCTCCCGAAACATGGCCATACGTAGTACCTTCTTCCAGCACACCCCCCTATACAAGTACACCTGGAGACCATCAAATGACACGTAGACACAAATCGACCACTTCTCTGACATAATCGACGTCAGAATCTACAGTGGCACGGACCACTGCCTGGTGGCGGCAAAGCAAGAATTTCTCTCGAAAAAACATCTAAAATAAATTGCCGCCAAAGCTAATACCATCATCTTATAGGAAATTTTCATCTGAAAAAAAAAACGCGAGTTCTAAACGATTTTTGAGAATTTTTCGTTGCACAAAAACCTATCGAAATCCGGGTGAGTCCGAAGGTTTCCACCAAATCGCAATTTTTTTTGGGACACACTAGTCTTGATGTCTCATTAGTGATTGTTTAGTAAAGTTATGGTAAGATTGTTTTGTGAAAAATGGAACCTATGATATTGCATATATTTAGAAAGGTATTAAAAAGCATTCGACTATGACAAACAAACAAACTCTTTTTTGACACCGGTTCTCAGAAAATTTTGATGAAAATAATGGATCCATTGCGACTCATCCTTGGATGTGTAATAGGAAAACTCATGAAGAAATCGAAGCGAAATTTTGTATGCTTTTTAATTTTGATTTATGATTGGTTTACTTTTATTTTTTGTTAAAAAAAATACATATTTTAACAAAATACTTTTTTTCAAAAATGTTCAAATTTTCATAATTTGCAATATGGGTCACAAACGTTTTCACAAAAAAAAACTTATTTTTTCGAAATCGGGCCGTGGCAAATATATTTCTAGGTTTCGAAAAACTTTACAAATTGTAATGAAAATTAAAGTTTATTCAACTGAAAAGCAGTTCAAATACATTTTCCTGCGTTTGTAATCATATTTAGCATGTTTGAACTCCTTTGAAAACATTTAAAATTTTCATGAAATACAGTCAGAAAAACGTTTTTTTCGCGAAAAAAAAATTCCGTCGTTACCTCGATATTTCAAAAAACTAATGACTGGAAAGCTACTGAGTGCTTGTAAAATGCATTTTAAAACACTTCTCTCATCCAAATGTTAAAACCTAGGCTTGTAATTTAAATTTCTATTTTTTTTTTTTCAAACGCTTTGAAAGATTTTATGGATTTTTATTATTTTAGATTTTTTTATGAAAATACTTTAATTTTCACAAAATATTTTATTTTTCTGAAAATACTCAAAAATTTCATAATTTGCAATCTGTGTATCAAACGATGCGAAATTCCGATAGATTCGTTCACCGAAATTGTGCAGAATAATGCAGAAGGGTTTAAATCATATATTTCATTCTAAATACTAAAACAGTGAAAATGCGTGCAAAATTTCGAATCGCCTGACACCCGTATAGTAAATTATGATAATTTGAGTATTTTAATGAAATGCTGTATTATTAAAAAAAAATTACAAAATAAAATTTCAATAAAAGTGAAAAGGCATACAAATTTTTAGCTTTGTGTGAAACCCATATTGCAAATTATGAAAATTTTAGTATTTCAGAAAACTGCGGTATTTTTTTGTTTAAGGGGTTACATACATGTAGAAAATCACAAAATTTTATATTACAGAATCTTTGTTAAATCCACTCACAAGATGATTATTAATCACTCCTGAAAGTTTCATGAAGATATTTCATGATTAAACTGAGTAAGAGACGATTTAAGCTCAAAATTTTGCCATGCGCAAAGCGGGCTGTCAAACTTTGTTGGCGTTTTTCTCTAAACCCTGAGTTGATTTACGGGTGCCACGATATCTCGAGATGGGATGGACCAAATTGGCTGAAATTTGAGGTGAAGACTCTCAAGATGTATCCCGTGTGCATGACGAAGCCTAATTTTTAAAATCTGCTTTTTAAAAAATACAAAAATCAAAAACTAACCGTTTTTCATATGAAAAACACAAAAATATTTTTATCTTTTTTTAAAATAAACTTTTTGAAAATCGGGCTTCGTCATGCACACGGAATCGGTTTAACGAGTCTTCACCAAAATTTTGAGCCGATTTGGTCAAGACAGTGTTGAGATATCGTGGCACCCGTTTTTTGAAACTGCTAACTTGAAATTGATATATCCCGGCAATGATGCAACCAAATTTCTTCAAATTTGTTTTGTTAGTAGGTGAAAATGTATATTTCAATGCCCTGAAAAAAAGGATTAAAAAAAGATGCGGTGTGTGCTCATACTAACCCTTGACTTTTTGCCGATATACATGTATGTAACCCTTTAATTATGTTTTGAAAATATATTATATTCTTAGTAAAACATTAACAATTTAACATGATATTCTGTAAGTTTTTTTTATAGTTTTTTCCTACTCTTGCTAGTGCTTTTAGTTAAAGAAATAATTGTTCCTAAATGGATTATGATGCAACACACAGCTGTAAGGAACTCCAAAACTCTGTTATGCACTTCAAAATAACTCATTGTATCTTGATTATTCACAGATAAAACCGAATTGAATTGAATTGAATTTAACATGATATTGGTAGATTAAACAAATTTTAGAAAGGTTTAACAAATGAGTTATCGTCCGTTATCGTTGCGTCAATAATACTATCGTAAACAACCTTGAGCACTATATCTGCTCTTATTTTTGAACTGTAGTTTTTTTTTTAATGGTGACGGCTTTTTTGAAGTTTTTGTACTACGATTTGTATGGAAAATAATAAGCCTCTAAATCTGAAATAAAGGGCACTAAATAGCCTTAAATCAGCACTAAATTTTGACCTACAGGTTTGCCAAAATGTCCGCATGTATTTTCAACTTTGTATGGCGTTTTGTAGGCGCACTAAATCTGGTATCTGGAGCACTAAATAGCATTAAATAAGAACTTTTCTGCTCTTTGATTTTTTCGGACCTTTGACTAATTCTGTCATTTAATTTTCTGCTGATTTAGAATTTAAATTTCTGTCAATTGACCTATTCTGCTATCTCACCTTTCTGTATGTGAACTTCTGTCATTTGGCATTCTGTCGAACAATTTTCTGCCAATTGACCCAACCCGAAGGTATCAACTATCTAAAGGTGGATTAGACAAAGTTTTTTTTAATCCTCTACAACCTAACCCCGCCTTTAGACGGGCTTCGATCTAGAAAATAGCCAAAAATCCATTTTTCAACCAATTTTCGATCTTTAAAAAGCTTTGGATAGAAGACAGGTTGAATGTTTAACTTGTTTTACGTTACTTTGCCAATGTTGTTTTTTTTTTTTGTTACTTTTTAGGGGTCAACTTTGGCTGTTTTTCCAACATTTCCTATATTTTCAGTAAAAAGAAGTATGCAGTAATTATTGTAGTGCCCGAGACTATGCCCCTACGCATTTTTTACAATTAAAATGATGATTGTGCCCTTCTATAGCAGAAAATGTGAAAACAAGCAAAAAATTGAAAAAGTGACTGTTCAAACGTGAAAAAATTAGATAGGCAAAATGTAATTATATAAGGTGGTAGAATATGCCAAATATGTACTACCAAAAACAAACATAAACTAAACAAGACAAAAGCAAATTAAAATACTAAAAATAAAACAAGAAAAACATAAAACAAGAGAAATGAAGTTTTTCGTAGAACAAAAGTTGCTCTAATTGACCTCCTGAACACGGGAAAAATAAAAAAAATCGAAAAAATAGAGGGTTAACCAAAGTCTATTTAACTAATGTTTACTCTAATTTTTCTCTCACCTCTTCCAGTTGGCCGCAAGTGCCGCGGCGTCAACTCAACCGGCGGCGGCACCACGGTCACCACGACGACGACCGTCTCGAGCCGCGACCTGACCGTGTCGGACCGCAAGCTACGCTCGTACTCGCGCAAGAAGCGCCTCGGCAGCCTGATGACGACGCGGCGCGGCATCCGGGACAACAGCAAGGGCAAGGAGTATTGAGGAGAAAATTTTTCGGACGTTGTTTACTCTTTTTTATATTTTTCTAGCACTTTTTTCGGTTATTTAGTTTTTTTTGGTCGTCGAAACAGCAGCACTTTAATTTCTTTTACTAACGTCACTTTACCTTTATTTTTCGATACTCTTTTAATTTTCTAAATTTTAACTCTTTTTTCGCTTTTAAATCATTAATTCCCTTTTCTTTTTGTTTAAACTAATTGAACTCTCTGCTACAAAGTTAGGATTACCTGAAAAATTGCACCCATCTAAAAGTAAAAAAAACAAAGTGTTTCAAAGTTACATTCGTTTTGTTTTCGGAAAAAAAAGTTGAACTAAAGCTAAAAGTTTAAATTGTAAGTGTTCGAATTGTTTTCAAAGAAAAAGATAAGAAGAAAAAAAATACGAACAGAAGCTGTGACTCGTTGTTAAGAGAGAGAAGAGAAAAAGAAGAACGCGTGCCTTTCACCCGCAGATGAAATCATCAATGTGTTACAAATTATACTCCGCTGCACGGTTAATTCTTCGCCTTTTTTTTTGTAGGGCGAAGAAAAGCGCAGCGTTCCAAACCCTAATTGTGATTGTTGATATGAGAGAGAAGGAGAGATATCCCATCGAATGAGAGAGAAAGAGAGAAAAAAAAGTTTCGAAACAGGATAGACTTTAGAGATTAGGATTAGTTGCAAGAGGCACACTCACGCGAAGGTCGCCTTTATAGATTCCAAAAAGAAAGAGAGAGATAGAGGAGGAAGCAAGAATTTAAAACGAGGATGAAAAGTCCAAAGTTGTGTGAAAACAAACGAAAGAAAAAATAATTTGTGATCTAAACTGTAAGCGCAAACAAAGGCGAAAACCGATCTGTATCTGTCCAAATAAAAAGCAAACAAAACTAGCTAAGATAGAATGTGAGCAAATAGAGCAAGATTTAAGCACCTTTTATTATAATGAAAGCAACAAAAGAAAATGAAAAAACAAACATTCAAAGAGAGATGTCTTCTAGGTTCGTAGGTTTAAGCAGCAAACTAGTAACGTGTAAATAATCCATTAAGTTTCTTCCACTCCAGGTTAGCGTGTAGGGAATGTGGCGCCGCGCTGCGGCGATCGAACCCCGTTCGTGGATTCTCGCCGCTCGCGTGCGCCACTTATGTTTAACTGTCTCGCCAATAATGCCATAGAACAGAGAAAAGGTAGTCGTTCCGCTTTTCTAGCTTTTAAGAAAAACTCTCAGAAAGAAAATGTTCCCAAATAAAGGTATATTTTTGTAATAAGTGATCACCCCCCCAATCCCCCACCCCCTCTAAGATTAACCAAAACTATTGTAAACCCCGCCCCCCGTCGTCGCAAGACGAAAAGAGAAAAAAAGATTTTAAATAAAGAGAATATTCAAACCAGAAAAAACACAAATCTCAACACAATTTCTCCGCCAGCTCATCGAGCGGCACCAAAAACGAACCACCCTCTTCATCCCCCCTTGGAACGCACTCGGGAAACAGAACCTCCCCATAGAAATTCAATTCCCGAGCGTCGATTCGTTCGCCCAGCGACGAGAGCGCCCCCACAAAGGAGCCCAGCTCCACCGACTCGAAGATGCCACCGGTGACGCAGGTGAGGGCGGCCTGGATGTCCTCGCAGCTGGGATTTAGCAGGGAGCGATGGTTCAGGAACAGTTGGACCACCTCGGCGAAGGTTAGGGAGGGAGTGTTGAGGAGGGCGATTTCGGCGGTGAGGTTGTCTTCCTGGAATGAAAAATGAAAAGGGTATTACAGTCCAGACTCGATTCTATGAAGGTCTGGAAAAATTTCACTTCAGATGATCGAATCACGGAAAAAATATAATTTTCGTTGCCTTGCTTCTGATTGTCAAGCGCACCGCAACGAATCTTTGCCGACTGAAGCGCGCGCAACCATTCGTGAGCGAACACGACTTGCTAGCTGCCAGCGACTTGCGACAATCGCTTAAGAGCAATGCTCTACCACAACCGGAAATAGATTTTATTTGTATTTTTTTATTTGGCTCAAACTTTGTGGGGGCCTTCCCTATGACCAAATAAGCTATTTTGCGTCATTGGTTCACCCATACAAGTCTCCATACAATTTTGGCTGCTGCCCATACAAAAATGGTATGTAAATATTCAAATATCTGTAGCTTTTGAGTGAATTTTCTGATCAATTTGGTGTCTTCGGCAAAGTTATAGGTATTGTTGAGGACTATTGAGAAAAAATAGGTACCGTAAAACGGGGTGACTTTGATAGGTTTGCGATATTTCCGCAAAATGAAGAGTACAATTGAAATACGTAAGGAATGGTTTAGAAACATACTGACCGTGATAGAGAAGTGTTCATATGATAAGAAGAACTTTTCATCGAATTTTGAAAATTTCATAAAGTTAGTTAACTATAGTTAAGAAAATGTTGATGAAAGTCATTATTGTAAACTTCTCAAAGTGTCATGATTTTTCAATGAACATGATTTTGAATTGAAGAACGGAATGCATTTTCGGAATCCTTGGACAATTTTGCACTAGGAGAAGGTTAAATAAGTTTGTAAATAATAAATAATTTGTGTTTTTGAAACACAATTAAAAAAATCTCCAAATTTATAAGCAATTTAAGTTGAACAAATTTCATGTAAAATGTGAAAACTGGTGATTCGTGCTTCGAATTCTGTATAAAATGCAATATAAATCGAATATTTTGTAAACAAAACTAGTTATAACAAATTTCAGGCAAAATTCCGACTTTTTAACAATTTTATTTGTATTTTGTTAAAAGCTTATAAACTTAGTAAACTAAATATAAACATTGTTTTTTCCATAAAAACTATATCAACTACTTTAGTGATGGTACATTTAACTTACAAATAAAGTTTGTACATCTTAAATATGATTTTAACAAGAAAAAACTATGACTGTCAAAGTCACCCCGGAATTAAATCTAAGATTTTTTAACGTATTTATTTTTTTAAACACTATTGAAAAAACTTTTTTTCTCAAAATAGTGCATGGACTTTGTGTGGCCTACCCCAGTACATGTTTTAAAAATAATAATCTTGAGAAAAACCTGACCTGTTGGAAAATATTCTAAAAACAATTTGAAATCCTATCAAAGTCACCCCGGTTTACGGTACACGGAAAAAAATTGCAGTTTTTTTATCAAATTTTTTTCTCTGAAATTCAATTTCCCAAAATACATATTTTTTGATTTTTGAGATTTTTTAATATGTTTTAGGGGATAAAAATCCGCAACTTTTTAGCCATAGAGAAACATGGTCAAAAAATCTGTCGCCGAGTTATGAATTTTTGAAAAAATAGTGATTTTTGTAAAAAAAATCGAAATTTCATGCAAAAACAAATTTGACGATATCTTTCAATGCAGAATTGAATTTGCAGTTGAAAACCACTTTACAGATTTTTTGATGAAGGGCTCCGTTTTCAATATATAGCCACCGAAAGTTTGATTTTAGCGAAATTTTTGCAGTTTTTCGATTTTTAAAAATAGTGACCATGAGTGACCATTTCTAAATTTTATTTTTTTTGAAAAGTTCACAAAATTTGCTATAAAATTGTCTAAGAAACATTGAAGATTGGACCTTGGGTTGCTGAGATAGAACCGCTTTAAGAAAAAGAAACACGAAAATTGAAGTTTTCTAAATCTCACCAAAACAACCCACCATTTTCTAATGTCGACATCTCAGCAACTAATGGTCCGATTTTCAATGTTAAAACATGAAACATGCGTGAAATTTTCTGATCTTTTCGAGATAAATATTTTGAAATTTTTTAAATCAAGACTAACATTTTCAAAGGGCCAAACATTGAATATAGCGCCCGTTTTAAATGCTAGTCATTTTAATCACTCTAAGCCGTTCGACCAATGGAGCACCCGCAGTCGAGCAGTTTTTGACAGTTCGCTCCATAAGAAATACATTGTAGAAAAAAGCTAAAACTGCTCGAATGGAAGTGCTCCATTCTCATCACTTTTGCCGTTATTGGCTATTAAATCATTATCAGAGTTGGAAAGTTGCTTGATCACTGTTATTTGAGCTATTTATTAGTTTAGAACAGTCCAAAACAATTTATGAAAGCTGTAATTTATGATCAAAGTGCTGATAGACCGATAAAGCTTATAGTTCCCCTACTCTAAAAACGTTCAACTTGCAAAATCACATTTAAATTTATTTGTTGGACTCTTACCTCAAATTGCGTCATATGGAAGCCGATGCTTCTCATGTAGTTTGGAATATCCCGTATGTCCATAGCGTCGCGGATCTAAAAAGAAAACAATATGATTAAATTACAAGTCAAATTTGCAAACTCATCCGCGGTTATGTTCAATTACAGCTTTTAAATTACGATGTCATACCATATATGACCAAATTGCTTAAATTAAAGAAAATTTTCTAAAACAGCATGGGAACCATCTGAAGCATTTATATTTTAAATTACTGCTACAGCCATCCCTCATATTCGGAACAGTTTACAGATCGGCCAATGTTCCAAAAATCATAAAAAAAACGATAATTGAACTTAATGATTCGCTTTTACCTTCATTTGAAAGCTTTTCTTGCGATCTTTCGAATGCTTTATCGAACATCTGCAAATTTTAACTTTTATATGAAGTTTTTGAAGAATTACTTTGACCCTTGAAATCCACAAATTCGGAACACTTTTTTCTTACGAATGTAAACAAACTTTGGATCTCTCCAGGAGTACATTTTTATTACCAAATAATGACTTCACACACTGAAACCAATGAAACTCAAGCTTAGTGATGTTTTATACATGGTTTGATAACTTTTTTTGTGAAAATATTAGTTAAATTCAGGTGTTCCACAATTGTGGGAGGCACAATAACATCCCACAATTATGGAACAGGCAATTTGGAGGCAGTGTTTTGCAGCTCAAACAGTCTCGAAATTCAGTTTTTATTAAAAAAAAAAGAACTCCTTTTGCTAGTGAAATAGCAAGAGAATGTCCAAATGAAGGTCCTAAAAATAGAAGGGTCGCCAGAAAAGATTCATTTGGCATGCTATTGACAAATTATCACAAAAGTGTTCCGAATTTGTGGGTGTTCCGAATATGAGGGATGACTGTATTTTTTCACAGCTTCCTGGAATCATCTTGATTATATTTATTATATTTATCATATTTATTATATTTATTTTATATACTATATTTATTATATTTATTATTAATCATTATTACAAAACTATATGCTTATTAGATAATACACTAAAGACTAACATTTACACTTACAAACATCCAAATCATGTAATACATTACGCATTCAACCATTTTCATTGGCCCGATGAAATTCCTCTAACCCCCATTCCAAACCTCCCAAAAATATTCCGTTCACTTTTAAAAGTCGCATGGGTTCCCTGCACTTTTGCCACTAGTGAACAACAAAAACATCCCCTCCCAAATCCCCACGGGACTGTATGGGCGTAGCCTTGGAGCACAGTGTGGAAATTTACGTTCTCAGATATTCTTGGTTGTACCGGGCAGCAATCAAATTGTCTAAGAATATTGAATTGACCATTGTGGAACCCCCTACAGCGTGGTGCAGACCCGTTATGCTATGCTATGCTATGCTATGCTTACAGCTTTTAAATTACGATGTCAACTGTAATCAAAAGTTTAAGGTAGTAGATGGTGTTCTTCACCTTTGGGGAAATGACTGTCAATTATGGTTCTGAATTTAGGGTCCAGAAATAGTAAACTGAAATGAAAAAAACAATCACTATACACAGAAAAAAAAATGATGCTAATATTCATCAGGAAATGGTGACAGATTTTGTGTAAAAAAAAATGATTAGTTTTACCCCAGAAAATGATGAATTTTCATCAGTTTTTGATGAATATTTATCAGGTTACCATTTTACACATTTTTATGTAATATTTCTAAAAAAAGAGGTAATATTCATCCTATCAAATTTTCAACATTCCAAAATTCAACTTTTTTTTCTGTGTACGTAAAATGCTTCTACAAACAACACAAAGAAAACCATTTTTTTATTGAAACATTCTGAATCAAGATTTGAATGTTTTTCTTTAACAAACATGGCCGCCAAATGACCGATTGGGGGATGATGCCTTAATACGAAACCAGCAAAAAGAATTCTCTTCCAAGTTTATCAAATATTTTTTTTTAAATAGTATAAATCGATGAAATGAGTGGATTAGGATCGGATCCTTAACCCAGCGATAATTTTCCTTAGCTCGAACCACCCTGACAAACCTCCCCTTGATCATCCGCGCACTAAAACAATAGCAGATCATCCCCCGATGATCATTCATCCTTTCAAAATCGCAACGTGACTTCCTTCGTCGTAACCGTTCAAAATGCCGCGAAACAACCTTTCCCGCCGCTACAATCCGGAACTGGTGGAGCGGAACGATCGCTGGGACAGTAAGTAACAACGCGGGTTGCCACACGGTGGGTGGATGTTCCGGGACTAATCATGACCAACTTGTTTATTCTCAGGAAAGTTCTGCAGCCTGTTCTGGTCGCCGTTCGAGATCGACACGCCTCAGTTCCGGACGGAAAAAGGACGCGCCGAGGAACTGCCGTCCAGTGAGGACGAAGAGGAACCGGTGTCCGGTGAAAGGTAAGGTTGGCTGTGTGGTTCTCGATTTAATTGAAACTCATTTGCGAAGAAACGTCCTTTAGCAGCAGCAGCAGCACTCCGGAAAAGGACACGGAGCAGCTCTCGTCCAAACTGGAATCTCTGAACGTAGCCGACACAGAGTCCTCCGAGCTGGATCCGATGACCCTGGTTTCCATCGCGATCAGCGAATCTTCTTCTTCCGAAGTCGACTACCACGTTACCGGTGACAGCCACATAACCGGCGATAGCCACATTACCGGTGACATTCACATTACCGGTGACAGCTACGTTACAGGGGACACCCACATTACCGGTGACTCCGGTTACGATTCCAGCATTCCAGCCCAGCTGCCGTTCCCATGCCCAGAGTGTCCCAAGCGGTTCCGGCTGTTGCAGTATCTGCGCGCGCACTCGATTGTCCACACGGACGAGCGTCCGTATGGGTGCGAATGTGGCCAGCGGTTCCGGCACCGGAACGCGCTGTACAACCATCGCAAGCGCCACGGACACCACGACTGGCAGGCCACTGGCGTGGCGTGCTTTGTGTGTGGCCAGTGTAGGAATCTAACCCTGGTCAACACTGGCTGACAGATCAACTATGTTTGACGTCTAGAGATGAGAAGAGTTAGTTAGTGACAATCAGAGTGTACCGCGGTCGGACACGCGAGTGGTGGCGGCAATAAAAGTTATTAGCCGCCAGTGATGTGTTTTATTAATAATCCGCGTCTTCCTCTGGGCCCAACGTCTACATTGGCGACGAGGAGAAAATATCCAGTGAAAGTGGAAGTGTCTCAGGAAATCTAAGGTAGTGTACGGTAATTTTTGTGAAGAGGTGGAGGAGGAATTATAAGAACAACAATCTGTAAGTATGTAAGCGGGTGCGTGAGATTGTGAAAGCAGTAAGAGTGTATGCGTGTACACGTAAGCGGTGGCAGTTGAATGGAAAATATACACATTGTGCATTTGTTTACATAGTTACACGGCTAAAGAGGGTCAGTTAGGTTTGACTTGATTTTCAGTTTTGTACTCAGTTTTGGGTCCTCTTAAAAGTCTTCGTTTTGGATAACAAACGGCCGTAATTTAAGTTTTAAATAGCATCTTTTTTTTGTGTTATAAAGGTCAGAGGAACCGGGACACGTAGTGTGGAGTAAGCGTAGTTTCCTCTCACTCAGTCGGCTTGAGTTCGATCCCAGAAGGCCCCGGTGGCATTTTTCGAGACGTGATTTGTCTGATCACACCTTCCGTCGGATGGGGATGTAAATGTCGGCCCCAGTCTAACCAAGAGGTTAGGTTGTTAGCTCAGGCCAGGGGTAGGAGTCGTTTCCCTGGGTCCTGTTTTGGTTGAGTCGCAAGTAGGCAGTTGGACTCCAAAGGTCATCAGTTCGAATGGAATGGAAGCTAAGGTGTAAAAATAGGGTTTGCAATTGCCTCAACGATCAAGCTTTCGGTAACCTAGTTTCGAGTAGGAATCTCGCAATCGAGAATGCCAGTCGGTCAGAAAAAAAGTTGTCTTGATCTTATTTCATTCAAATAGGGTCACTAGAGACAAGACGACAGGTTAATCTGGTATTTTGATTCATTCCTTCACTCGCAAAATGGAAAACAGTTCGTAGTCGGTTGAAGTGATTGGAATCTTGTGGGCATAATTCAAAGAGCGTTTCTATTGGTGCATTCGTTTGGAAGCTGGTTAGGCATGGTTGCCGCATTTCAGTTCAGCGCTTAATTCAGTTCAATCTGAAACTGACTCGGTTCTAAGGTTAGAAATTTGACAGCCCTTGTGAACTGTTTTTGCACGCGTGTACTTAGGTAATTGTAATTTGTGCGTTTATTTATAACGATAACCTGTTAGTTAACAACTTTTTTTTATCAGGTCAAGGAAGTAACTGTAGGAACAATATAATTGATAGAAATAATCCATACAAACTGAGTACTGTAACTATTCGTTAAACTAAAATTAAGTAGAAGCGATTGGTAAACCGTTCCAGCAGGTAGCTCCGTGAACCAGGACACTTTTTCCGCTTGAAATGGTGTGTCTAGGGATGATGAAGCAGCGGGTTCGCTGCTGCTGACTGCGTTGCAGGTGTTGATGGATGTAGTCTGATAGGTTGTCGTAGTCGGCTTGTCTAATAAAACTGCAGATCCTTAGGCGGTATTTCGATGGCAAGTCAATTCCAAGGATAGAGTTGCGGACAGCTGCTGTGGATCTTGTTCTAAAAGTTATGGATGGCTTAGTGTCGAAGGTGGATGGATTAGGATTAGGATTAGGATGGCTTAGTGCCGAAGGTTGGCTAAAAAGTTATGGATGGCTTAGTGCCGAAGGTGGCTTAGTGCCGGAGGTTGGCTTAGTGCCGAGGGTTGGCTTAGTGCCGGAGGTTGGCTTAGTGCCGGGGGATGGCTTAGTGCCGGAGGTTGGCTTAGTGCCGAGGATTGGCTTAGTGCCGGGGGATGGCTTAGTGCCGAAGGTTGGCTTAGTGCCGGGGGATGGCTTAGTGCCGGAGGTTGGCTTAGTGCCGAGGGTTGGCTTAGTGCCGGAGGTTGGCTTAGTGCCGGGGGATGGCTTAGTGCCGGGGGATGGCTTAGTGCCGGAGGTTGGCTTAGTGCCGAGGGTTGGCTTAGTGCCGAGGATTGGCTTAGTGCCGGGGGATGGCTTAGTGCCGGGGGATGGCTTAGTGCCGAAGGTTGGCTTAGTGCCGGGGAATGGCTTAGTGCCGGAGGTTGGCTTAGTGCCGAGGGTTGGCTTAGTGCCGGAGGTTGGCTTAGTGCCGGGGTTTGGCTTAGTGCCGGGGGATGGCTTAGTGCCAGAGGTTGGCTTAGTGCCGAAGGTGGGCTTAGTGCCGGGGGTTGGCTTAGTGCCGGGGGATGGCTTAGTGCCGTTGAGAGGCTGGTGGATGTTCACTTATGCCTGGTGGAGAGATGGCTCGTGAATATCTGCTGTAAGGCCTGGGGGAGAAGAGGCTTGTGATTGTCCACTCATGCCTGGTGGAGAGATGGCTTGTGGATGATTACATGGAAGCCTGGTGAAGAGGAGGCTGGTGGATGTTCACTCATGCCTGGTGGAGAGATGGCTCGTGAATATCTGCTGTAAGGCCTGGGGGAAGAAGAGGCTTGTGATTGTTCACACATGCCTGGGGGAGAGATGGCTTGCGGATAATTAAACGGAAGCATGATGAAGAGGTGGCTTCTGAATTTTCGCTCTGCCTAGCGGATGGCTTGTTAATATTTAGACCTGGGGTAGGGGCTGCAGGCTTGTGTATGATCATCGAAAGGTGAAGTTAGAAAGATTTGTATTCGTCAACATTGTAACATTGTCGTAAGTTACAGTTACTGTTAAAGTTAGGAATTCAAGGTACAAACTACGAGGATATTTTTAAGGAAGTTCAGTAGTGCCATTAGGGATCATTTTTGCACAAGTTAACAGTTGAAATGATTGAAAAGTAACAGGAAAGTTTAGGGTATTTGGTAATTCGTTTGGGTGCAGGCGTGTTCGAATGGTTACGCTGTTCGCGTTGTAAGCGGATGATCAGGGGTTCGTTTCCCATCTTCTATTGACTTCCATTCGGATGGGGAGTAAAACGCTGGTCTTCGCCCTTAGTTGTTGTTAGGCCGTAGAGTAATTCCAGGCGTAGAAGTCGTCTCCCTGATATACGAACAAACAACACACCAAACCAAACCTGCTCCGGTAGAGTCGCTGGTCGGCGGCTGGACTTGCAATCCAAAGATCGTCAGATCGAATCCGTGGATGGAAGGAGTAAAAAGAGGTTTGGATGCTCTTCCCATTTAAGCTGTCAGACTCCTAGGCGCGAGCAGAATCTTACAATAGGGGCCATAAAAGATCTGGGAACGTTAAAGTGGAAGGTTTGTTTAGTTGGTTGTTCTAATTCGTTAAGGTTATGTACTCATCAAACGTATACAAGAGGCAAGATATTGTGTTCTAATAATGTAGAAGTTGTAAAGCCAAACTTTAACCTGCTCTTAAATACTAAAACACAATCAGTGATTAAACCTACAAAATACTTTTTTTATTACTGAGTTTCATTAGCAACAGGTCACAGGAGGAGGAGGTTTTGCCAGCACACGTAGTTCGTTCGGAGAGGTCTTACTGCGTTAGGCCGAATTCCGCGTGAACAACACACTGAGGAGAAGGATGAACCACGAGCTAGTGCAGCTCAACGGCAAACCGGGTTTTCAGAGAGTCACCTGGGTTTACCGGATCCTTTGGGTCGTGACCTGGACGGATTTTGTGCGGCCCGGAGCCGAGTTGGCTGGCGGCTCACCTGGAGACTGCTGATGAACTAAGGGATGTCCTTAAGATTTGAAGGAGGATGGTTGTAAGATAGGGTTCTGTTTGGGGGTGCGAAGTTGTCTTCGTATTCCAGAATTGTCAGGTTGACGGACCCAATTCCGTTATAATTTGATTGTACAAATAGTTAGGTGTTGTGGTAAGTAGTTTTCGAGACGCTGCTTTATGGAGTTGATTAAATGCTGGGGAATGTGTGAAGGAGTATTGATGCAGGGGGCTCTGATTGATAGGCACCGTGAAATTGTTAATAATCGGTAACTCCATAAGACAATGAATGAGAAATAATTTATATTCAATTCATGATTATTAGTTGCATTTATCATAATACATTTTGCCTAACTAATTACAAAATGCAGAGTTTTGGAGATACTTACAGCTACAAAATAATTCAGATACAATCATTAGACGAAATAAGTTCAGTAATTTCAATAAATTAAGCGAGAGCAGATAAAACTGTTTAAAACAACTGCTACTTTTGCTAGGGGAGAAGAAAAAGGATAGGAAAGCTTAAGTTTATATCACAGAAAATTTGTCAGTTAGTTAATTAAAGCTAAGACTTTAACTGCAGGGCATAGATACTTTCCCATCAGCTCTTGCAGCGCAAAGAACTGCTCCAGCTTGTTTCCGCAAACAACTTATTTGAGCGACTGTTATTGTTTTAAGATATAGAATTGTGAAACGATAGTTGAGGATTATCTTTATTCATTCAAATCTACCGGACTCAAAACAAAGGGAACAAAAAAAAAAAAAAACAAGTCATTTTTTTTAGAAAGAGGTTGAAACAAGTGTCTTATAAAATCTAATATTATTTGCATTGGAATCTTAAAAAAAAATACTATCTGAAAAATGCTGCGTACAAGATTTTAGACTCATTAATTTATTGAGTAAATTTGCTCAAATTATAGGAAAATAGGGAAACGCTTAGCATTCTTTTAACTTTAAATTAAATTGTTTTAAGTGAAGGAGGAGGTAGTACTGGATCGATTGGATAGCGGTTAACTGTAGTGAATTATGGATTTACAATTACAAGATTAATAAATGTGACGGAGCAACAATTAAATTGAACAGCTAAGAAAGGAGAGTGAAAGGCCAAAAATTCATTGAGTGTAATGGCTTAGTTCAAAGTTCAAAGGACGCGACAAGAGATTATACTGTAAACACAAATGCTCGTTTGACTCAGCAAAAGATATAAGATTATAATACTATTGTTATCAACAAATACTAGATTAAAAATAAATCCACTCGTGTGTTCAGATCAGGGCAATTATGAGGACAATCTAGTTTGCTAAACTGTTAAATTATCAATTGTGAAGTATCTATCATTTTCAAGGAAGAGAGGGATGTAGGAATCTAACCCTGGTCAACACTGGCTGACAGATCAACTATGTTTGACGTCTAGAGATGAGAAGAGTTAGTTAGTGACAATCAGAGTGTACCGCGGTCGGACACGCGAGTGGTGGCGGCAATAAAAGTTATTAGCCGCCAGTGATGTGTTTTATTAATAATCCGCGTCTTCCTCTGGGCCCAACGTCTACAGCCAGCAGTTCCGGAGCTCCGGATTTCTGTCCCGTCACACGGCGGCGGCTTGTGTCCGGTTCAAGGCGGCCAATCGGCGCAAGGAGGCGGAGGAGGAGATTTATGGGGTTTGAAGACGACCTGTTTTAATGTTCGCTTTTGTTTCTTATTTTGATACTTTTATTTCTTTTCAATGATTTTATGAAATACATTCTCTCTTGTCACAACCTTTTAACATTGGATAATGTAATTTTTCAAAAGGATATAACCTTGAATGTAAACAAACAGTTCATTCCACTCCCTGAAACAAACATTAAACTTGCTGCCAGATATCTAGCCAGATTCAGTGTGTCTATCGAGAAATTAAATGTGAGAGTGTGTGCAACATGGAGTTAAACTTTCTGTGAAGTTGCTGTGAAGATTACCATGGCACTTTGAAAAGTTTAACTCCATGTTGCACGCATACACTCTCACATTTAATTTCTCGATTCTAGCCATTCTAGCAGTTTTTGCTACTGTCATTTCTATCACTCGAATCGGGTGCTCCTTAGAGTTATCTACGTGCGCATGTATTGCGTGTACGTACACGGAAAAGATTGAGGTTAAATTTTGTACCGGCCAGCAAAACAAATGGCGTGCTAGTGTGCGTGAGCTCGGGCTTAGATAACTCTATTTTGACCATTTTGACATTGGTGAGAGTGCCGAAAAGCGAGGTTATATCTAGCAAAACATTGTAATTGGGTACTAAAACAATTTTTATGTCCAACGGTAAAAAACACGATTAAAAACCATTTCTGATCACTTTTTTCATTTTAATGCAAATAAAATAATTACGAGACAACATTTTTTCGATGCATCAACTATGATCCCCTTGGAACGAGCTGTCAAGTAGGAGTTTTTCTGTCAAGAAGGACCGCGAGGTTAATTTTTCAAAATTGATTTAATAATCAATTTTAACTTCTTTGTGGTCGTACAAAGAGCCATTGTACTCAGAAAAATAAGCTTTATTGCTGTAAATAATAATTTCAGCAATCTAAGCTTCATTTTAGGACCCAATTGGGCCAAAGCGGAAGTGTAAACAAAGAGTCTCTCCTGCTCGTTCTTAATATAAACATCAACTGACGTGAGCAGGATAGGCTCTTTGTTAACACTTCGGCTTCGGCCCTATTACAATGTTTTGCTAGATGTGTTCAAAAAACAATGTTGTTTTACGCCTACTTTAGTTGGAGGTTAGAAAGGAATTCACGGTGTTTACAATTGGTTTACAATGTAAACAGTAAAATGCATTGTAAACTTTTTATTTTGGTGCAGAAATTTTGTTAAATTAACACAGAGCGCTATATATGATGATCAATTTTCCTTGAAAATTATGGACGTTAATTTTGCTCAGAAAAATTGCCAATGCTGGCTAAGATCATATCGCGTACGTGTACTTTGTATCCAGGTTTTTAAGCGAAGATGGCGTTCGAATGGTGAACGTCCCAAATGTCAAAATCACGCAGTGGTACCAACATTACGAAAAAAGTGTGCCATGTATGACAGCCACATTTTATTTTCTAATGTTGGTGCTACTGCGCGATTTTGACATTTGGGACGTTCACCATTCGAACGCCATCTTCGCTTAAAAACCTGGATACACTTTGTAAGGACACTTGTAAGAAACACCAAAATACGCGACAGCCGAAGGGACATAAAGGGACTTCCATTTAGGGATCCTATTTAGGGTCTCTACTTTCATTGCCCAAGTCCTTGTGACTTGACAGTGATTAAAAAATCGGAAATGTTGCCAACAAAATTTCTCAAATATTTTTACGTGCTAAATCATAATTTCAACCGAAAATTACAGTCATCCCACATATTCGGAACACCCACAAATTCGGAACACTTTAAAGATAATTTGTCAATAGCATGCCAAAAGTAGCTTTTCTGTCGACCTAACTATTTTTAGAACCTTCATTTGGACATTATCTTGCTATTTCACTAGTAAAAGTAGTACTTTTTGAACAAAAACTTCATTCCAAGACTATTTTGTCCAGAGCAGCAAAACACTGCCTCCAAATGGCCTGTTTCATAATTGTGGGATGTTATTGTGCCTCCCACTATAGAGTTATCTAAGCCCGTTCTCACGAACACTAGCACGCCATTTGTTTTGCTGTCGGGTACAAAATTTAACCTCACTTTTTTTCGTGTACGTACACGCAATACATGCGCACGTAGATAACTCTATTGTGGAACACCTGAATTTAACTGATATTTTCACAAAAAAAAGTTATCAAACCATGTATAAAACATCACTAAGCTTGAGTATCATTGGTTTTAGTGTGAGAAGTCATTATTTGGTAATAAATATGTACTCCTGGAGTGATCCAAAGTTTGTTTACATTCGTAAGAAAAAAGTGTTCCGAATTTGTGGATTTCAAGGGTTAAAGTAATTCTTCAAAAACTTCATATAAAAGTTAAAATTTGCAAATGTTTGATACAGCATTCGAAAGATCGCAACAAAAGCTTTCAAATGAAGGTAAAAGCGAATCATTAAGATCAATTATCGATTTGCTATGATTTTTTTAACATTGGCCGATCTGGAAACCGTTCCGAATATGTGGGATGACTGTACCTTAATTTTTTGTAGGGTGCACCGTCCAAGGCATTTTAAGATAGTTTTTTTTTGCAATTTAAAAATAATTTTAGCATGAAAGAAACTCTGCTGAACATTCCTTTAGAAAAAAAAAAAAACTGAGAAAATTGCCTAAGGTGGTTTAAATTTTAACATTTCATCAGGGCCGTATCTAAGGGGGGTGTTATGGGTGTTCAACACCCCCCATGGAAAAAAATGGCTTACACCCCTAACGCCCCGACAAAAACAAGGCCCGAAGGGCCGCCATTATTTATGATTATCAAAATTTAATCACCCAAGAAAAAAACTTCACTCTCACTAGATACACCATCAAGTGAAAAACTCAACTCTCAGTAAATACGCCCTCATAAAAAGATTAAATGCTAAGAAAAAAACTCCACTTTCAAAAAACACGCCCTTCTAAAAATATTCAAAAATTACCATGTTCGTTGACGCCTAGAAAAAAACTACACTCTCGCTAAATACGCCCCTTTGATCGTTGACGTCTAGAGAAAAACTGAACTGTTACTAAATACGCCCTCATAAAAATATTTGAAAAAAAAGTTGATCGTTGACGCCCAGAGAAACCTCAACTCTCACTCGATACGCCCTCACATTAAAAAAAAATTAAAATAAACTTTGACCGTTGACGCCTAGAAAAAAATATCTCACTAAATACGCCCTTCTGAAAAGATTTAAAAAATCGTTGACGCCAAAAAATAAACTCAACACTCACTAAATACGCCCTCCGAAAAATAATTTAAACAAATTTGATCGTTGACGCCAACAGAAAACTCAACTCTCACTAAATACGCCCTCATAAAAATATTAAAAAAAAACTTCGATCGTTGACGCCTAGAGAAAAACTAAACTCTTACTAAATACGCCCTCATAATTTTTTTTGCAAAAAAACTGAATGTTGACGCCTTGAAAAAACCCAACTTTCAATAAATACGCCCTCAGGAAAATATTAAAAAAAAAACTTTGATCGCTGACCAATCGCTGACGCCTCGAAAAAACTCCACATTCACTAAATACGACCTCAAGAAAATATTAAAAAAAAACTTTGATCGTTGACGCCTTGAAAATAACTCAACTTGCACTAAATACGCCTTCATAAAATAATTAAAAAAAATACTTTGATCGTTGACGCCTTGAAAAAACAAAACTTTCACTTCACAACTTTCACGTTGACGCCTTTAAAATAACTCAACTTGCATTAAATACGCCTTCATAAAAATAATTTAAAAATAACTTTGATCGTTGACGCCTTGAAAAAAACAAACTTTCACTAAATACGCCCTCAAGAAAATATTAAAAAAAAAACTTTGTTCGTTGACGCCTTGAAAAAAACTAAACTTTCGCTTCATAAAAATAATTAAAAAACTTTGATCGTTGACGCCTTGACTCAAACTTAATTCTCACTAGATACGCCTTAATAAAATAAAAAAAAAAACTTCCATCGTTGACGCCAAGAGAAAAACTCAATTGTTAACATTTACTGAAGACTTTGGTCATTGACACCAAGAAAAAAACCTTACTCTCACTAAATGCGCCTCATAAAAATATAAAAAAAAGTTCAAGATGGTATGTCAGAGACATAACCGAAAGACATAGGACCAAACAATTTGAATGAGTTTTTGTATTGCTAGTGTAATCTGGAATAAGATTATTTTATTTTGTTTCGTAGATTTGTCGGCAAAATTGTCATAAATGTTCTCCCAAGGTGAACCTTCCATGAGGGCACCGGCCACTCCAGGTTGTGGCCACTACTGTCGGAATGTCAATTTTCATGTACAGTATCAAAAACCATGAATTTTGATACCCATATTGCAGCAACTCGTATGGTTCTGGAAATGTCCCCCCAGGCCCCGGGGGAACCTTCTTTGAGGGCAGCGGCCACTCCAGGTTATGGCCAACACGGTCGAAATGGCCATTATTATGTTCAGTACCAAAAACCATGAATTTTGATACCCATATTGCCACAACTCTTATGGTTCTGTAAAAGTTCCCCCGGGCCCCAAGGGAACCTGCTTTGAGATCACCGGCCACTCCAGGTTGTGGCTAACACTGTCGAAATGGCCATTTTCATGTTCAGTATCGAAAACCATGCATTTTGATACCCATATTGCCACAACTCTTATGGTTCTGTAAAAGTTCCCCCGGGCCCCGGGGGAACCTGCTTTGAGATCACCGGCCACTCCAGGTTGTGGCCAACACTGTCGAAATGGCCATTTTCATGTTCAGTATCAAAAACCATGAATTTTGACACCAATATTGCAACAACTCGTATGGTTCTGTAAAAGGCCCTCCGGGCCCCGGGGGAACCTTCTTTGATGGCACCGGCCACTCCAGGTTGTGGCCAACACTGTCGAAATGGCCATTATCATGTTCAGTATCAAAAACCATGAATTTTGATACCCATATTGCCACAACTCTTATGGTTCTGTAAAAGTTCCCCCGGGCCCCGGAGGAACCTGCTTTGAGATCACCGGCCACTCCAGGTTGTGGCCAACACTGTCGAAATGGCCATTTTCATGTTCAGTATCAAAAACCATGAATTTTGATACCCATATTGCCACAACTCTTATGGTTCTGTAAAAGTTCCCCCGGGCCCCGGGGGAACCTGCTTTGAGATCACCGGCCACTCCAGGTTGTGGCCAACACTGTCGAAATGGCCATTTTCATGTTCAGTATCAAAAACCATGCATTTTGATACCCATATTGCCACAACTCTTATGGTTCTGTAAAAGTTCCCCCGGGCCCCGGAGGAACCTGCTTTGAGATCACCGGCCACTCCAGGTTGTGGCCAACACTGTCGAAATGGCCATTTTCATGTTCAGTATCAAAAACCATGCATTTTGATACCCATATTGCCACAACTCTTATGGTTCTGTAAAAGTTCCCCCGGGCCCCGGGGGAACCTGCTTTGAGATCACCGGCCACTCCAGGTTGTGGCCAACACTGTCGAAATGGCCATTTTCATGTTCAGTATCAAAAACCATGCATTTTGATACCCATATTGCCACAACTCTTATGGTTCTGTAAAAGTTCCCCCGGGCCCCGGAGGAACCTGCTTTGAGATCACCGGCCACTCCAGGTTGTGGCCAACACTGTCGAAATGGCCATTTTCATGTTCAGTATCAAAAACCATGCATTTTGATACCCATATTGCCACAACTCTTATGGTTCTGTAAAAGTTCCCCCGGGCCCCGGGGGAACCTGCTTTGAGATCACCGGCCACTCCAGGTTGTGGCCAACACTGTCGAAATGGCCATTTTCATGTTCAGTATCAAAAACCATGAATTTTGACACCAATATTGCAACAACTCGTATGGTTCTGTAAAAGGCCCTCCGGGCCCCGGGGGAACCTTCTTTGATGGCACCGGCCACTCCAGGTTGTGGCCAACACTGTCGAAATGGCCATTTTCATGTTCAGTATCAAAAACCATGCATTTTGATACCCATATTGCCACAACTCTTATGGTTCTGTAAAAGTTCCCCCGGGCCCCGGGGGAACCTGCTTTGAGATCACCGGCCACTCCAGGTTGTGGCCAACACTGTCGAAATGGCCATTTTCATGTTCAGTATCAAAAACCATGCATTTTGATACCCATATTGCCACAACTCTTATGGTTCTGTAAAAGTTCCCCCGGGCCCCGGAGGAACCTGCTTTGAGATCACCGGCCACTCCAGGTTGTGGCCAACACTGTCGAAATGGCCATTTTCATGTTCAGTATCAAAAACCATGAATTTTGATACCCATATTGCCACAACTCTTATGGTTCTGTAAAAGTTCCCCCGGGCCCCGGGGGAACCTGCTTTGAGATCACCGGCCACTCCAGGTTGTGGCCAACACTGTCGAAATGGCCATTTTCATGTTCAGTATCAAAAACCATGAATTTTGATACCAATATTGCCAAAACTCGTATGGTTCTGTAAAAGACCCTCCGGGCTCCGGGGGAACCTGCTTCGAGGGCACCGGCCACTCCAGGTTGTGGCCACTACTGTCGGAATGTCAATTTTCATGTACAGTATCAAAAATCATGAATTTTGATACCCATATTGCAACAACTCGTATGGTTCTGGAAATGTCCCCCCAGGCCCCGGGGGAACCTTCTTTGAAGGCAGCGGCCACTCCAGGTTATGGCCAACACGGTCGAAATGGCCATTATTATGTTCAGTATCAAAAACCATGAATTTTGATACCCATATTGCCACAACTCTTATGGTTCTGTAAAAGTTCCCCCGGGCCCCGGGGGAACCTGCTTTGAGATCACCGGCCACTCCAGGTTGTGGCCAACACTGTCGAAATGGCCATTTTCATGTTCAGTATCAAAAACCATGCATTTTGACACCAATATTGCAACAACTCGTATGGTTCTGTAAAAGGCCCTCCGGGCCCCGGGGGAACCTTCTTTGATGGCACCGGCCACTCCAGGTTGTGGCCAACACTGTCGAAATGGCCATTTTCATGTTCAGTATCAAAAACCATGAATTTTGACACCAATATTGCCACAACTCGTATGGTTCTGTAAAAGGCCCTCCGGGCCCCGGGGGAACC
The DNA here is from genome assembly GCF_016801865.2 of Culex pipiens pallens. Lineage (NCBI taxonomy): Eukaryota > Metazoa > Arthropoda > Insecta > Diptera > Culicidae > Culex > Culex pipiens. The sequence goes on along the minus strand of NC_068938.1, from coordinate 75,120,018 downwards.
TTCTTTGAGGGTACCGGCCACTCCAGGTTGTGGCCAACACTGTCGAAATGGCCATTTTTATGTTCAGTATCAAAAACCATGAATTTTGATACCCATATTGCCACAACTCTTATGGTTCTGTAAAAGTTCCCCCGGGCCCCGGAGGAACCTGCTTTGAGATCACCGGCCACTCCAGGTTGTGGCCAACACTGTCGAAATGGCCATTTTCATGTTCAGTATCAAAAACCATGCATTTTGATACCCATATTGCCACAACTCTTATGGTTCTGTAAAAGTTCCCCCGGGCCCCAGGGGAACCTGCTTTGAGATCACCGGCCACTCCAGGTTGTGGCCAACACTGTCGAAATGGCCATTTTCATGTTCAGTATCAAAAACCATGAATTTTGACACCAATATTGCCAAAACTCGCATGGTTCTGTAAAAGACCCTCCGGGCTCCGGGGGAACCTGCTTCGAGGGCACCGGCCACTCCAGGTTGTGGCCAACACTGTCGGAATGTCAATTTTCATGTACAGTATCAAAAATCATGAATTTTGATACCCATATTGCAGCAACTCGTATGGTTCTGGAAATGTCCCCCCAGGCCCCGGGGGAACCTTCTTTGATGGCACCGGCCACTCCAGGTTGTGGCCAACACTGTCAAAATGGCCATTTTCATGTTCAGTATCAAAAACCATGAATTTTGACACCAATATTGCAACAACTCGTATGGTTCTTAAAAAGGTCCTCCGGGCCCCGGGGGAACCTTCTTTGATTGCACCGGCCACTCCAGGTTGTGGCCACTACTGTCGAAATGGCCATTTTCATGTTCAGTATCAAAAACCATGAATTTTGACACCAATATTGCAACAACTCTTATGGTTCTGTAAAAGTTCCCCCGGGCCCCGGGGGAACCTGCTTTGAGATCACCGGCCACTCCAGGTTGTGGCCAACACTGTCGAAATGGCCATTTTCATGTTCAGTATCAAAAACCATGAATTTTGACACCAATATTGCAACAACTCGTATGGTTCTGTAAAAGGCCCTCCGGGCCCCGGGGGAACCTTCTTTGATGGCACCGGCCACTCCAGGTTGTGGCCAACACTGTCAAAATGGCCATTTTCATGTTCAGTATCAAAAACCATGAATTTTGACACCAATATTGCAACAACTCGTATGGTTCTTAAAAAGGTCCTCCGGGCCCCGGGGGAACCTTCTTTGATTGCACCGGCCACTCCAGGTTGTGGCCACTACTGTCGAAATGGCCATTTTCATGTTCAGTATCAAAAACCATGAATTTTGACACCAATATTGCAACAACTCTTATGGTTCTGTAAAAGTTCCCCCGGGCCCCGGGGGAACCTGCTTTGAGATCACCGGCCACTCCAGGTTGTGGCCAACACTGTCGAAATGGCCATTTTCATGTTCAGTATCAAAAACCATGAATTTTGACACCAATATTGCAACAACTCGTATGGTTCTGTAAAAGGCCCTCCGGGCCCCGGGGGAACCTTCTTTGATGGCACCGGCCACTCCAGGTTGTGGCCAACACTGTCAAAATGGCCATTTTCATGTTCAGTATCAAAAACCATGAATTTTGACACCAATATTGCAACAACTCGTATGGTTCTTAAAAAGGTCCTCCGGGCCCCGGGGGAACCTTCTTTGATGGCACCGGCCACTCCAGGTTGTGGCCAACACTGTCGAAATGGCCATTTTCATGTTCAGTATCAAAAACCATGAATTTTGACACCAATATTGCAACAACTCGTATGGTTCTGTAAAAGGCCCTCCGGGCCCCGGGGGAACCTTCTTTGATGGCACCGGCCACTCCAGGTTGTGGCCAACACTGTCGAAATGGCCATTTTCATGTTCAGTATCAAAAACCATGAATTTTGATACCCATATTGCCACAACTCTTATGGTTCTGTAACAGTACCCCCGGGCCCCGGGGGAACCTGCTTCGAGGGCACCGGCCACTCCAGGTTGTGGCCACCACTGTCGAATTGGCCATTTTTCATGAGAACCGCCGCATCATAGTGACTTCAACGCGGTCCGCTTCGCTCGAATTTCCTCCTTCTGCTGCCGGTGGTTCTTCCTTCTGTTTGCTGGTCCTCTTCTTCTATTGGCCGCTGCTGCTGCTGCTCCGCGCCGGTCCGACGTGCACAGTTCGAGTGCTCGTTCCAATGTGACTTGCTTTTGCGAAATTTTCTGCTTAAATAGCGGCACAGCCGGAGAACGGCACAAAAGGGGCGCGGTCTCGAATGCATACGCTCGCTCTGATTGGTCATCTGTCCGATTTGTACTGAAAAATTACTCATTTTGATTGCATGTTTTAAGTGCTTTAACTATGTTTAGTCAGACTATCTATGTAGTTAAACAATAGCTGAAGTCTTCCTCTTTCGATTGGTGGTCCAACCATCTGGATTAATTCACAGGGAAAAAAGATATAAGCGTTCAAAATGTCCCCTTTTTTAACGCTTAAAAGTGACGCTTTGGATCGAATTTCTGAACTGGCCCCCCAATATAGTAAGAAGAGACATAGTCCTATGTCAAAATGATCATTGATGGCCACCGAAAAACTCAACTCTCACTAAATACGCCCTCAAGAAAATATTTAAAAAAACTTTAATCGTTGACGCCTTCAAAAAAACTAAAGTTTAGCTTAACCAAAAGCTTAACCCTATAACGCCCATGGTTACTCCAGAGCACCACTAATTTTTGTCTTCAAAACTAAATTTCTCTGCATGCATGTTTTCAACCTGATTCAACTTGCGTTAGTTTATATAGATTGTTAGCTTATAACAGGGGGCGACATCTATATCTCACTACAGGCAGCTCGCCCGTAGCCAACACAAGCTGTCAACTTCGGCACCAGAACGAAAGGGAAATGTCAACTTCGGCTCCAGCACAAAAGAACAGCTGTTCGTTACGGAACCAAAAAACCAAAAAAAAGTACAAAAACGGCAGGCATAAAATGGAAATAAAGTAATTATTGTTTTTATGTAAAATTTTACCGCAATGTACGTTTAAAAGTTAGTGTATGTTTGTGAGGTGAGTTTTATCAATTTATTTGCAAAATAAAGTTCTAAAGATGGGATGATTAAGCACACATCGGGCCGATGACCTCATTTAAAGTTGTACTTTTATCACATGAAACGTTTAACTTAACTACTGTGTAATTTGACTTTTACTACAGTAATTCTTATAACAAAAATTGAATTATTAAAAAAAGAAATATTTTTGTTTTCACTGTGCACAGTTTGCGCGCGTTATCAATCTCAATCACCCAAGATGGCGGTCTTTAGCATCCCCCTGGCTTATAACCATTAGAATTTCATCCAATTTGGTCGGTTCAGTTACGAGTTATGGTGATAAACGTAAAAATCTCGATTTTGCTATGGGCAGGAAGGGGTTAATACGCCCTCATAAAAATATTTCAACAAATACTTTGATCGTTGTCGCCAAAACAAAAACTCAAATTTTACCAGATACGCCATAAGAAAAATATTTTGAAAAAAATAATAAGACAATTTGATAGAAACACACAGAGAAAAATCGAAATGTCACTAAAAACGACCAGCTATTTTTATTATAAAGCCTTGGAATAACTGGATAGGCCCTTCTGGATTTTAAGTAAAATAGTTACTTAGATCGTTATCGGCCAGATCCAAATCCAAATTTGGCGAAACTGTTTATCATTATACTGCCCCAAAGTTTTACGATTTGCGCCAATTAAAAAAAAACTTTGTCAAATATTGTGGAAACCAAAAATTATAGAGCAATATTCGACTGCTATTTATAAATGAAATTTGACGCTGATTCAATTCATCGTCATCATTTTGATTAAAATCAAACATGGCAGCATTTTGAGCAATTAAAAAAAATGATGCATGGATCGATGTAGGTAAATTCTGCTACTGCAAGCTTATACGTTTGAAATTCACATGAGATTTCATTTTGCCCTTACAAGTAAAGTTTGATTCGAATCAAAAATTTGATGACGCAATATAGGTAATTCAGCGTTTATTAAAAAAGCAGTCGAGTTTTGCTCTATTATTTTTTGTATCCAAGTATAACCATTTGAAAACTAAATTAAAAAAAATAGGTGAAAATCGTAAAACTAGAAGGGAAAAAAGAAGGGATTTTTGCATGTTTCGATAGGATAACTAGCTCCGCTAAATTTTAAGCATGTTCTGAAAAAGTCAATTTCGAGTGGTGTTCCGCTTCGTGAAATGGCCTCGTAAGCAATTATATGGGCAGCTGTCAAACTTCTATGGAAAGTTGCACGGACAAATCAATGTTTTTTTTATTTATGAAGCTTTCACAACTAGGAATATTGTTTGCTTATATGTTGGGCAACAAAAATTATTTTTGTCTAATAAATTTAAATATTAGGCCATATAATCATATAACTAAAATCAAACCATAAATGGAACCATTAAAAATCATTGAAAATACAACTTTGTATCATATGAAATTCACCCAAAGAATGCAATACCATTTTTCAAAAACTCACTTCAAATATTGCAAAACTTTGAGTTGTGATTTCATGAAATAGTGTTTCAAGAAATTAGATTTTTGACGCAAATTCAATGTTTATCAATTTATTCACAAGTTGAAAATACTAATTTGCCATGAAAAACATTATTTCTGCTTGATATATTTTTTTCATATCAACTTTGTGGCCACTGAGACAAATTTAAAGGCAATTTTATTGTTGTGGAGCATAGATTTTCACTGTCCAAACACTTTGATTAACCCTCTACAACCTAACCCCGCCTTTAGACGGGCTTAGATCTAAAAAATCGCCAAAAATCAATTTTCCAACCGATTTTTGATCTTTAAAAAGCATTGGAAAGAAGAACTCTTAAAATTTTAGAAAATTTCAGGGTTGGAAGTTAAACTTGTTTTATGTGACTTTGCCAATGTTTTAAAAAATGTCATTTTTTAGGGGTCAACTTTGGCAATGTTTTTTACTAACATTTCCTATATTTTCAGTAAAAAGAAGTATGCAGTAATTTTTGTAGTGACCCAGACTACATTTTTTTTACAATTTAAATGATGATGGTGCGATTCTATAGCAGAAAATGTGAAAAACATGCAAAAAATTTGAAAAGTGACTGTAAAATCATGAAAAATTTAGATAGGCGAAATGTTATTATATTAGGTGGTAGAGTAGGCCAAATACTACCAAAAACAAACATAAACTAAACAAGATAAATGCAAATTAAAATACTAAAAATGAAACAAGAAAAACATAAAACAAGAGAAGTAAAGTTTTTCGTAGAACAAAAGTTGCTCAAAATGACCTTCTGAACATGGGAAAAATAAATATTTTCGAAAAAAAAAATTTGGGCAGTAGAAGTAAAGTAAAAGTAAATCTTTCCCAGTTCCTGAGGGGAACACCCTTGAAGAGTATCGGGGCCGGCATTTACAAAGCGGATTCAGTGGCAGTTTCATTCTCAACTTAATGTTAACATGTTAAGGTTAATGTTAACATTCCATAGGTCGCCTCCCTAAGGTGTCGTGATAAGGTCCAGTTTGTGACGATACACTACCTTCCCTTTACTAAGCAATCGATTCCAGAAGGGAAAAGATCACCAGTTGTGTTGGTCCGAGCCGGGATTTGAACCCCGATCTACCGCTTACGAGGCGGAAGCGTTACCACTGGGCTACGTGGCTCGGTCAGGGTTAAAAAAATACTTCTTTTTGATTTGGTACGAACAAATATCGCTGATGTCTTCGGCAAACTTGTTCCATAAAACACGAACTATAAGCTCATGATATTTAAGAAAAATAAAAAAAACGACGAAAGCCAAAACGCATAGATCTTACGAGTTGATTTCCATTTTAAATTGATTTGGTCTGGGATGGCTCAAGTTGTGTACTGGTAAAAAAGGCTCTCCTTTAAAATTTTCCCGAAAAATTTGGGGGCAAAAAAATTGCAGATGATAAAAAAATTAATTGAAAAAAAAATCTAAACTATTAAGGATGCAATAACGTTATTTCAATATTTTCAATCACATATATCACATCAATAATATATGCACGAATAACAATATTTTCATGAACTTATTGATGTTTAGATATTTTTTTAGCATTACTGTTACAATATATAAAGCAAATTTCACGTTTTTTTGATACTCATTTGTTCACTATATACGCCTTTCCTATAACACACATACACCCCTAACGCCTTATGGGAGGAAACACCCCCCATTGAAGAATCCTGGATACGGGCCTGCATTTCATATAACAGAAAATCAATAAATCCACTGAAGAGATGATTTACAATCACTCCTGAAAGTTTCATGAAGCTTGAAATTTTGCCTTACACAAAGCGTTCTGTCAAACTTTCTGAGAATTTTTCTCGAAACATCGAGTTGATTTACGAGTGCCATGTTATCTCGAGCAAAGTTGTTAATCGATAAAATTATCGTCGCTCAAAATTGTTCACAAAAAAACCGAATTTTCCGAAAGTACTATAATTATCATAATTTGCAATATGGGTATCAAACGGAGCGGCATTTTGTTAACTTTTTCAATTTTTATAGTTTTTTTTAATAAATTCTAAAATTTTCACAAAATACCGTATTTTTCGAAAACATTAAAGAATTTAAAAATTTGCAACGAAGAGAACTTTGTTATGCATTTTCAAATTATTTGAGTCTCTTTTGGAAAATGCTAAAATTTCACCAAATATTTTTTCAAAAAAAAAAAATGCAGAATTTCTGAAGCTATTTTTATTTTTATTTCACTGACAATTACATTTTTTTGAATTCTGAGTACGCTATTAAATCGGGCGTCCAATTTTACAAAAAAGTCCCTTTGACACCAAATTCCAAAATCATCACCATTTCAGGCTCCAAATGATTGAAACACGTCTTTTCTCAAATGTTCAAAAATGGAAGGGATATTGAGAGATATTGAGAAATGGAGCTCGTATTCGTGATCAGGATCAAAAATTACCATTTGTGACATAGTTTCAAGCAAATTCCAGAGGGTTCGGGCAACTTTTTTCGATTTCGTGTGATTTTTCAGAGAATTACCCAGTTGTATCTCGGCAATGATACAACCAAAAGTTTTGACATGCATTTTGTTAGAGGTTGCTAATTAAACCCTCCTTTTCTAATTTGCGATATCTTGTAAATTATTGGTTAAATTTTCAATGAAAAAATAAAACCTTTAAAAGTGCTATTCTGCCGTTCTACGCATAATTGTCCCATGTTCAAAAAAGTGCAACTGAGAAAAACGCGACTGAAATTTTTCGACCGTTTTCTGTGTTTCTACGCATAATTGTCCCGTGGGTTCCTATTCGCCCTATGTGTCCCTAATCACCCCAGTTAGCAGTTTATCACCCTTATTTGCGATTCTCTTGCTATACAACAGGTAAACAAGACATAATGCTTAGTAAAACTAATGATTCCGTGTAAGAAAATACTTGGTGGGACAATTATGCGTAGAAGTTTAACGATGGGACAAACAGACTTGGTGTTGTTTTTGATGAGTTTCCGAACAAAGTACCAGATTTTATGTGTTTTTCTTAAAGTACACATCAGACTGAACTTAAAAATGGCATAAAGTCAAAATCGTCCAAAACTGACATGGGACAATTATGCGTAGAACGGCAGTATTTACACTAAAACTGTCTTCGAAATTTAAAATCATACAGTTTTTACCAGCCTGTGAAAACATTAAAAATTGCGACTCAATATAAACCAGTCAAACATATTTTTAATGTTTATAAAACTAAAAAAATAATTAAAAGAACTATTTATAATATTTAAGTAGAATCAGAAGTTTAACAAATGAAAAATAAAAAAAAAATCGGAAAATATATGAATATGCTATTGCAATAAATATTTACCGCAATTTCCGTATCGTCATCGCCATTTTTGGGCGAAATTTGATTGTAGAAAAAGAGGCTCAGCATCTCTTTGACGTAGCATCCAGTTTTCCCACCGGGAAGCAACGTACAGAACGGATCCAATCCAGGGCCACAATGTTTCTGGTTCTCAATCAGAGGACTGCAATTGTTTTGAATTTTTGTAACATTTTAATTTAAATTGTAACTTTAAGCTTACACAGTATTCATCCTCCACATGCTTATGGCATGATCTCCTTCACCAAAGCAAAACATCAGCTGATCCTTCATAGGACGGCTCGCTTTTAGCAATTTAGGGTGGGCAAACATTCCCATGTACTTGAAGGGATTGCCATCGATTGGAAGCTGCTGGATGTAGAGATTCTTGTTGGTCATGAATGTGATGAATTGGCCACCTGGAAGCAACTGTTGGAAAATTATTAAAAAATTGTCTCGAAATCTCAAGGAATATCTTTCTCACACTCAACTCTCGAACAGGTCCATCGAGAAAAGGACCCAAAAAGGTGTGCAAAATGCCGAACGTATTCAGGTCAAAGATTTTTAATTTCAGCTGATCGTTGCTCACGAGCAAGCGATCTTCAGGCAACATAAGAGCTGATACCGTATGAGCTGATTGTTCAATTTTGATCCGTTCTGTGATGTTGAAAGTTTCCACTCGTCCACTGTCTCCGATTTCCGTTTTGTATTCAACCAAATGCTAGAAAATTTCAAGATATTATTATTGAGCTCTACATACATGAACATTATCAATCATTACTCGATCATCTCCAATCGAAAGAAACCTCGATGGAGTCACAAATAAAACCTGCACCGTTTTATGTGACACACATTTGCCCAGCAGCTTCCAGCTTTCGTTCTCCCGCTGAAGCAGACCCACTGATCCTTCGTCGTCGGCAAAGACCAGCAGCTTCGAGTCCGGGGCAAACACCAGCTGGCGAATCTTCTCGCAGCTGTACTGCAGCGGGCTGTCCTCGCTGATGATCATCGTCGCCGGGTTAATCGCCCAAATGTAGCCATTTTCGGCGCCACCCACCAGGAAGGTGCCTGAAAGTATAGGCAAGTTTGGGTTGGATTTTGTTAGCGGAAATTTATATTTTGTTGATTTACCGCATGGTGAATAGTTCAGGGCAGTGATTCGGCCACGGCGAGTTCGCTGGATTGGGACCATAAGGCTCATGATGGGTTGTTTTTCTTTCAGGTCGAAAATTGTAACCTTTCCGTTTCCGTCGCAGGAGCAAAGGTGTTGTCTGAGATATTTATAAAAAAGGTTACACAAAAGCTAAACAATGGAAATAAATAACGAGCAATTGGGTCCTAAAATGAAGCTTAGATTGCTGATATTTTTGTTTACAGCGATAAAGCTTATTTTTCTGAGTACAATGACCCTTTGTACGACCACAAAGAGTTTAAAATGGATTTTTGAATCAATTTTGAAAAATTAACCTCGCGGTCCTTATTGACAGAAAAGCTCCTACTTGACAGCTCGTTCCAAGGGGACCATTGTTGATCCATCGAAAAAATGTTGTCTTTTCAATTTTTTTTGAGTTAAAATGAAAAAAAAAGATCAGAAATGGTTTTTAATCGTGTTTTTTACCGTTGTACATAAAAAATGACACAGGGCTTTAGTACCCAATTCCATGTCAAATAGGGAATCGATTGCACCCGACCCTCTCCGATTTAAATGAAACATTGTAGACATGTTATCCTACGCTTATATAAGCCATTTTTGTGTATATGGAGCCAGTTTCACTCGGTAGTGACATTTGAAAAGGGCGTAAGTGTTTTAAATATTTTTGTATTTCGTAATTTAAATATTGCTGTATCTCGAAGCCGTTGCTTCGTATTAAAAAGTAGTCAAAGACAAACTTGTAGGAAATTTGACGGGCTCTCCGAAAAAAATACACTGAAACAAAAATACATTGCACTTTAATGAGATTTTTTAATTTTTAAGTATAAAAGTCAAATTTGAAGGTGAGCCCACGATGTTTTTTCGTTCAATTTTTTTGTGAAAATAGCCCAAAATGTTACAAAAAGACTCACGAAAAATACAGGATGGAGCAACTCACCTAAAATCGTGTGCTCACCTTCAAATTTGACTTTTAAACTTAAAAATCAAAAAATCTCATTAAAGAGGAGTGTTTTTTTGTTTCAGTGCATTTTTTTTCGGAAGCCCGTCAAATTTTCTACAAGTTTGTCTTTAACCACTTTTTGATAAAATGCAACGGCTTCGAGATACAGCAATATTTAAATTGCGAAATACAAAAATGTTTAAAACAGTTACGCCCTTCTCAAATTTCATTATCGAGTGAAACTGGCTCCATATACACAAAAATGGCTTAAATAAGCGTAGGATAACATGTCTACAAAGTTTCATTTAAATCGGAGAGGCTCGAGAAAAAAGTACCTTAAAAAATCCTGTTTTGGGCTGGAATAGCTCTAACATACAATTATAAGTTTTAAGTAATTTTTCACAAATACTTTATTTAATATAAGAACCGGCTTGAAGTTATAACTAGATTACATTTTGAAAACAACCAATGAGCCATGGGTTTCCTATGCTGATAGGAAATTTTGAAAAAGTAGGAAAGATATAAAAGTATACAAATTTGTCTTTTTTATAAAGTAAAATTAATTTCAATAAAAAATACATAGTACATTTTTTTTTGAATTATGATATTAATAAAAGTTGTTAATAGATAAAATTATCGTCGATAATATTATCGTCTGACGATAACGATAATCTATAGTTCTCGTTATCGTTATTTCGATAATTCTATCGTGGATAATGGACGATAACTCATTTTTTAAATCACTCTAAAATCGATTAGCTCAACAGGATATGGCTAAATTTCAATGCTGTCTCTAAGAATATATTTATGAAAATGTAGTAATTGTAGTAAAACTTAACTTTCAATGTATAAATCCAAAGTTTTTCCAAAGGTCCTATTAGCTATTGTCTTTTATATGTTTATAGGACCTATTAAAAAACCCTAGAAATATTTGCTCAAAATTATTCACAAAATACCATGTTTTTTCGAAAATACTAATATTTTTGTAAAATACTAAAAATTTGACAAATTACCGTATTTTTTCAAAATTACAAAAAAAATTATAGTTGGCAAAATTATTCGCAAAATAACTTATTTTCAAAAATACTTAAATTTTCACAAATTAACGTATTTTTTTTAGAAAACACTGAAATTTTCATAAAATACTGGTTTTTTGTTGAAATTACTAAAAAAAAATTAAATTTACAATGTTGATATCAAACGAATTGAAATTTGGTATGCTTTGTATTCGCTTGCAATGTATTAGATTTTTTATTAGAACTCTTTCAATGTGAAAAAGCTAACAAAATTTTGCTTCGTTTCAGACCCATGTTGCATATTTTGAAAACTTGTGTATTTTCGAAAACATTAATTTGTGAAAATTGAAGTATTAAAAATAACTCTAATTAGGTGAAAAAGCATACAACATTTCCCTTTGTTGTCCCTCATATTGCATTTTTTGAAAATTTTAGTATTATCGAAAAAATACGTTAATCAGTGAAAATTTTAGTCTTTTTAAAAAAAAACTCTTATAAAGTGAAAAAGGGTACACATTTTTTCTTCGTTTGATATCCATATTGAAAATTATGAAAATTTGAGTATCGTCATATAGGGCGATATCGGACACATGGGACGATCAATGTTGCAACCTAATATTTAAATATTTTTTAGTGGTTAAAACATGAGAAAAAAATATTGATGAATAGTATGATTATTTTCTCTAGGAACATGAATTTGAATTGGAAAACGGAATGAATTTTTGGATTCTTTAGACAATTTCCTTTAGAAGAAGGCAACATAAATTTGGAAATACCGTCAACTGGGGCGAATTGGGACACATGGGGCGAAATGGGACAGCAGTTTTAACCATGTTAGAGCATAATATTTTGATTTTTCTGGTTGGTTTCGGATAGAACAGACTCAGACCAACAAAATGTGTACATCCATTTCCAAATTTAAAACCTTTAAGTGCTCTAAACACTGCTGTCCCTATTCAGACTGTAGTCTCGATTCACCCCAGATGACGGTAACAAATATTATGTGTTTTTGAAATATAATTCAAAAGATCTCCAGGCTTTTTCAGTAGAACAAATTTGATATAAAATGTGAAAATTTTTGATTCGTGCTTCGAATTCAGTTTAGAATGCAATATGATTCGATATTATTTAAAGAAAACTGGTTGCAACAAATTTTAGGTGACATTCTGACTCTTAAACAATTTGACCTAAAATTCATATATATTATGTTATTTTGTTTTAAATTTATGTAGCAACCTTAGTGGTCGTACATTTGACGTAAAAATAAAATTTAAACACCTTAAATCTGATTTTAACAAGAAAAACAACGACTATCCAAGTCACCTCGGAATTCAAAATAAGTATTTTCAACGCAACTAGTTTTTTGAACAACATTGAAAAAACTTTTTTTTTAAATAGTGTATGGACCTTGTGAGGACTACCTTAGTACATGTTTTAAAGATAATAATCTTGATACAAACCTTACCAGTTGGGAAATATTTCAAAAATAAATTGAAATCTTATCAGTCCCGCCCGTGTGGATCAATCGGACCGCGCACTGGGCTCACAATCCAGAGGTCGCTGGTTCGAATCCCGCGGCGGGCGCTCTAAAATTCTTTGTGTAAATATGGGTATTCGGAGCCATCGCTCCGTGCCATACTTTCAAACACTTAGGAGCCCAGGGCGGCGAAGTCCTTGGAGTTAAAAAGGAAGACACTAGTGGTTGGTACTAGCAATGGTGGCCGACAGCTATAAAGTCAACTTCGTTTTCTTTCCGGTTTACGGAAAATATTTTACTTTAAAATTAACTAGATTTTTCAAAAATATATTCTTATATTAATAATTTTGGTTGAATTATCGAAATAACGATAACGATAGATTTTCGTTATCGAGCCTCGATAATTTTATCGTTAACAACTTTGATATTAATATTATCTGATCCCTGAACCCGATTGCTCAAAAATAAGTTTAATTTATCAAGAAAAAATGCGAGAGCATTAACAAGATCAATCCACGAATACTTAAAATCATTTTTTTGTGTATTTTGAAAACTTACTCTTTCGGGTGGACGTCAAACGAAGTGATGATGCTTCCGGAAGGATAGTACAGCTCCTGAATCTTATTCTGTACAATATCCACATCGTAAATTCTTCCCGATTTCGTGGCCATTATGAAACTCCTCACAATCACCGGGTTGCCTTCCAACGACACATCCCTCGGCAGTGAATCCATGCACAGGACCTCCTCTTCTTCGTTGTTTACTGAGGAAAAATCTTCAATTCAATTTTGAAAATTCGAATGAATAAAATTTCTATTACCACTCTGCTGCCCGCCCTCAAAAACGTACTTCCGCGGCAGCACCCCGAACGAAATGGTCCGAATCGGTTCCGGATCCTCTTGCTTGAACCAGTACAAAATTCGCATGTGCGCGTCGTAAAAACGAATCTCCCCGTCGTCATCCCCCGTGATCAGCTTCCGGTCGCAGCACTTGATCACGTTGATGGACGCGTACTTCAGGTGCAGATACTTGAGGAACTGTTTCTTCAGCTGTCCGTCGATCTTTTTGTCGTCGGCCCACACGATGACCATTCCAGCACCCGTCACCGAAACCGCCCGCGCGCTCTCGTCCACAAAGACCGAATCGTTGTAGTCCTGGAAGCCGTGCTTTTTGGGCACTTCGACGAAGAGTTTCTGCTTGCGGGGGTCGAAGTACCCGAAGATTACGGCGTTCTCCAGGGTTATTATGAAGTGGTTCTTTTTTCCGTGGTCGGCGCAGAAGCGAATGTTCTTGATTTTGCCCAACCGCGACGGGAGTTCAACGGAATCATCCGGAGCGTCGTTGCCGACGGTCCACTGCCAGAGCTGGAGGAGATGTTGGGACCCGCTGCAGGCGGCTACCAAGTAGCGGCCATCTTGGCTCAACCCGATGGCGTTGATTTCTGATGATTTGAACGGTTCGTAGATTGTTCGAATGGCCAGCGGAGCACCACCTGGATTGCCTTCGCGGTCCCAGATGTTGATGCTGTACAGATTGTCGGCGGACGCTACGAACCGCCCGGACGCGTCGGACAGAATCATGGTGACGTTGGATTTCTATCAAAATAACACTTATTAGAAGTCTCAGTTTGAACTAAGTCACATGTGTTCTTACATGACCAACCAAGGTATGGGCGACCTCCGTCTGGTTCTCCAACTTGTAGAAGATGAGTGCATTGCCGGATGCCATCACCACCTCTCTGGAGTCCTTTCGGGTTGTAAGGTTGACCAGCGGAACCCGCGGGTTGAACCCGAAGATCCATTCTAAAACCTTGAGTAAATTTTGGTAACGAACTCACCGAAATTGAATCAAGAAGGACTTACGAACGGTTGACAGCGGTGTTGAAGATCATCGATCGAGTCCTCTATTGGATTGTAAGGGACAGTTTCGCTCATTATGAACAATACAATTTAGACCGATTAGAATTTAGAAAACTGTTTAGGAATTCGATGTTCAATTTATCATTCAAGAATTTATTTACCAATAACATTTACTGGTTGCTAAGTGCAATGCCAACATTGGTTGACATCGAATCTCAACTAGGGTCATTGCTTAAAGCAAATTGGCGCATGCTCTTTAAGAATCTGTTGTTCTATGAAGTCCGTTCCAGTGGTAGCAACACTGAAATTGACTCGTGAAAATAAATATCGTTTAAGATATTAATGTTAGATTGATCCTTTTAATGCATTAGTTGAGATTTGTACTGAATCTTATAAAAAATTAAAAAATTAAGTAATACAACAACTATATTTGACCTCAGTTAGTAACGGGTTACGTAACAATCCAGCCAAAAAAAAAAGGCGCGTCAGGTCATCACCAGAGAAGAAGTGTGTTACGAAATACGAGTTTATTCTTGCGGTCATTGCATACAGTTTCAATTTATTCAGCACATTATAGCGGCCCATGGGCGATGACGTGCTCTGTCTCCTTGCGGGGATCATCAGCCGGTAGCTAACTCGGTTCGACGGACGATGTTAACTGAAATGGTAATCCAGTGTGGAATATATTTCAGGTGATCTGCGTAATCGAAGATTGTGGGTCATTTATATATTACGAAACCTTACAATTTATCCAAAAAAATGTTTATTTTTTTATTTTTGTAAAAGAAGTAGATCATAGTCAATATCCTTAAACGGTTCGCTACGTATTTAAGGTATGGCCCATCGATTAAAATTCTTTTTTTCTGAATTGGGGGCGGTATTTAAAATCTCAAAAAAGGTACAAGGTGATTGTACTGTTACCATGCCCCGTACGACACGGTCTTTGCGTAATCACTGTCTGTCAGACGGAAGGAATTTATGAAGGGAAATTCTTCATCGATGCATAGCAATGACAAATATCATCATTCAGAACATTCCAATCAATTTTGAAATTGCAGTATCTTTTTACTTTTCAATTTATAAGACTCTGGTATGGAAGTGATATAAAAATAAAGTGGTTAGTGTATTTCACTCTTATAACTCAAGAACGGTATTATGGAGTTTCTTTCTCTCAGAAGTGATCCGAAATTTTGCATTGCTAAAATTATTCAGAATCAATTTCGATGAAGAAGCATGGTACATTAACACTCAAACGCTCGGGTAGTCATTTGACCTCTATCTATTCTTTATGTAAACTAATGTCAAAAACATAAACAATGATTTTTATATCCCGCCGTTTGGCATGCGTGTTTTGATTATCCCGCCAAACATATCATAGTAACCTTGGGTTGCGATGGAAAAAAAATGTGTCAAAAATTTCCAACTGTTGTTTTGAACAGTTTGGAACGGACCCAACGATCGATTCGGAATCGGAAAATTTGGCAGGAGAAAAGGAAAAGCCGTGCCGGCCTATCGGATCACCCACTATCTGAGCCAGCCCTGTTATTTGAATTAACAGACTGGAACAAACGGACCTTGGTCAGCCAGTGGGTCGAGTTCCAGCTGACCTCCAATCTGGATCTTATCCCATCGGCATCTGTCCGCGACCCAAAATGATGGCCGTTTGATCGCAAAATTAGCAAGCTTCTGAAAATTATTGGTTCCATAGAATGAGCTACAGAAGCTGTCAATTTAACGCCGAAATTTTGAAGCAAATACCAAATCGGAAAATATGGAAGAAAAATCTACTAAATAAGATGTCAAATGATTTTTATATGACTATATAAAGTTTAAAACATTTGAACGTATCAGCTAGAGGACATTGAGAGCTCGATTTTACTATCAGGTTGTTTTAAATAAAATAAAAAGATTTATAATTTTTATAAAAGGGTTTTATTTGTACATATTTCCAGGGTTTGCTTTAGGAAGATCAGAAAAGGTAATCTTGAGTCTTTTTTAAAAATAACTTGACGCTACCAGGGCGGAGTGCATAGCGCAGATCTTCTTGGGACATAGCATTTTTGATAGTTTTTATCTTAATATAAGCGTATCTCTGACGGACAAAGCATAACTCAGAACAGCCGGCTTCGTGTAATTGATGATCCGAACGTACTTCAGCTCGCCACCAGCGCCACCGCTGTAATGCAATTTGTTTGTGAGTTGCGTTGATCACTCCACTAATTCGTTGAATTTGCCGCAACTTACCTTGAACAGATCCACCGTACTATGTTCCAGATAGTGGACGACCAACAGACAGGCCATGTCTGCCTATTTTCTCGTGCCAAACGGTCAAGATGTTGCAATCTAGCCAGTCGATTATTTCTAATTCCTAATCGCTGGGTTGACCCAGTTCCAAACTGTTCAAAACAACAGTTGAAAATTTTTGACACATTTTTTTCCATCGCAACTCAAAGTTACTATGATATGTTTGGCGGGATAATCAAAACACACATGCCAAACGGCGGGATATAAAAGTCATTGTTAATGTTTTTGACATTAGTTTACATAAAGAATACAGCAATTCCATTTCAAAAGAGCCTAAACCGAAAAAAAAGTTCTCCGATCGGGCTCAATTTTTTTCTAGGGGTTCCTTGGCCAAAATAATTAGACCCGTATTTTTTTGTTTGGCCATTAGGGTGACCTACATCGTGCTAGGGTGGTTCGAAAAATGGCAATTTTTGTTATTTTTCGCAAAAACCTCTTTTTTCAAAAAAATCATAGCTCCGCGCCATTTCATCCGAATTTCGCTGTCTTAGACGCAAAAGAAAGATGATGGGTTTGGCTATTTGGGAAAAATAGTAAGAAGTTTCGAAAATCTAGCTTAACATTTGAAAAAGTCGCATGAAAACTTAAAATGGCGTTTTGACCGTGTCTGGACCAAAGAGCCTATGTCTGAATATATTTTTATCGGATTCCTCGGAAAATTTCACATAACTTATCAAAAATTTGGCGATGTCGAACCGTACTATTTGGAGATATGATTTTTTGAAAATAAAAACTGAGTTTTTCGTCGCGCCACGCGCAAAAACGGGAAAATGACGAAATCGGGGGGTCTCGTGGCGCAGGGGTAGCGGCTTCGGCTGCCGATCCCGATGATGCTATGAGACGCGGGTTCGATTCCCGCCTTATCCACTGAGCTTCTATCGGATGGTGAAGTAAAACGTCGGTCCCGGTTTCTCCTGTCTCGTCAGAGGCGCTGGAGCAGAAATCCCACGTTAGAGGAAGGCCATGCCCCGGGGGGCGTAGTGCCAATAGTTTAGTTTTTTAGTTTAGTTTTAGACGAAATCGGCAAAAAAAAACAACTTTTTCCACTAAAACTGCGATAACTTAAAAATTTCAGCGATGACCTATACATGTCTGGGTACCAAAAGTTGCGTCTTTCAATTACAAAAATTTTGATACCCAGACATGTATAGGTCATCGCTGAAATTTTTAAGTTATCGCAGTTTTAGTGGAAAAAGTTGTTTTTTTGCCGATTTCGTCATTTTCCTGTTTTTGCGCGTGGCGCGTCGAAAAACTCAGTTTTTATTTTCAAAAAATCATATCTTGGAAACGTACGGTTCGACATCGCCAATTTTTTGATATGTTATGTGAAATTTTCCGAGGAATCCGATAAAAATATTTTCAGACATAGGCTCTTTGGTCCAGACACGGTCAAAACGCCATTTTTCAAATGTTAAGCTAGATTTTCGAAACTTCTTACTATTTTTCCCAAATAGCCAAACTCATCATCTTTCTTTTGCGTCTAAGACAGCGAAAATCGGATGAAATGGCGCGAAGATATGATTTTTTGAAAAAAGAGGTTTTTGCGAAAAATGACGAAAATTGCCATTTTTCGAACCACCCTAGCACGTTGTAGGTCACCCTAATGGCCAAACAAAAAAATACGGGTCTAATTATTTTGGCCAAGGAACTCCCAGAAAAAATTTGAGCCCGATCGGAGAACTTTTTTTTCGGTTTAGGCTCTTTTGAAATGGAATTGCTGTATATATATAAAAAAAATCGACGGTTTTGTTCGAACGCGAACCAATTCAACACGGACGTCGGATCGAGGTGCTCTTTGTTGCGTTGGGTTCGTATAAGTCCAAGGAAGGTTCTTACGCCAAAAAGTTACAACTTTGGCCACTCTGGAGCCGAATCCGGCAAATCTGTGGATTGTATAGAAAAAGTTACGTAAACTCAAACTTAGATCACAGGAGGCTGAATAAGCAAACAAGCTATACGTCAAGAAACAAAAAAGCCAAGACGAAGTTTGTCGGGTAAGGCTTGTTTTTTTCATAAAAATCTCATAACTTTGGGTAGAATTTGGATGCTTCTGGTTGTAAAAGATCCAGATTTGTCTATATTTTCAACTGTCAGATGGGGGACAAATATGGTCCATTTTTACCGGGATATTCCGGATTCCGTTGAGGTACCTTGGCCCTCCTATTTTGGTTTTTGGAAAATATAACAAAATTTATTCCACAAAACAAAGCCACAAATGATGCAAAACTTCAATACATCATCATAATACTTTATCCTGCATAGATACATGACATGGTCAAGTCCTTCGGGCACCGGAACAGGTTCCAACCGGAAACGGTTCACTGAGCTGATGTCGATTGGTGCCCAACTGGAACCGGCTCCGGTGCCCCGTAGGACTTAACCATGTCAATTATTTTTGCAGAATGATGTATTAGAATGATGCCTTGAAGTTTTGCATCATTTGCGGCTTTGTTTTGTGGAATAAATTTTGTTATATTGACCAAAAACCCAAATAGGAGGGCCGAGGTACCCCAACGGAATCCGGAATATCTCCGGTAAAAGTGGACCATATTTGTCCCCAAATATAGACAAATCTGGATCTTTTGCAACCAGAAGCATCCAAATCGGTCAATTCTACCCAAAGTTATGAGATTTTTAAGAAAAAAAATAGGGGTTAAATGACTACCCGAGCGTTTGAGTGTTAAGTAACGTTTTTTTTTCAAACAATCATGACATTGATAGGATTTGAATTTTGGTATACTTTCCAACTAGTACGGTTTGTCTCGAATTTTTTATTTTTAAAACATGAACTAGGGTACGCCACACAAGGTCCTTGCACTATCTTAGATTTTTTAAAGATCACCCTAATCGCCAAACAAAAAAGAATACGGTTCTAATTATTTTGGCCAAAGAACTCCCATCTAAAATTGGATATGGATCCTGCTGGTTTGTCATGGAATCGCATATTTAATTTTAAAATTGAAACTCAATTATCTGAAGTAGGTAAGGCTGTTAACGATAAAATTATCGAGGAACGATAACAATAGTTTTATCATCGGGACTAGAGAGCCTGGAACTTATTAATATAAGCTCCAGGTTTTCTAATAGGGACTATCGCTCGTCGGGACGATAACGATAATCGTAAACTCATTTTTTTAATCTTTCTAAAATCGATTAATTCAACCATATCATGTTAAATTTCAAATGCTTTCACTAAGAATATAGTTTTTGAAAAAGTTTCAAGGTAAAATATATTCTAAAAACTGTTCACAAAATACCGTATTTTTTCAAAAGTACTCAAACTTTCTATATGGGTATCAAACAAAGTGAAACTTTGCATGCTTTTTCACTTAATTAGAGTTTTTTGGAAATGCTAAATTTTTTACCAATTACCGTATTTTTTTGAAAATACTAAAATTTTCAAAATATGCAATATGGGTATCAAATGAAGCAAAATTTTGTATGCTTGCACTTTATTAGAGTTTTTTAAATACTAAAATTTTCACAACTTCCGTATTTTTTCGAAGGTTCTCAAATTTTAATAATTTGCAATGCAATATCAACAATGCGAAATTTTGTTTGCTTTTTCACTTTCTTCAATTTTTTTTTGTAAAATACTAAAATTTTCACAAACAACCGTATATTTTCGAAAATACTCAAAAAAAAAAAAAATATGCAATATGGGTATCAAACGACGCAAAATTTTGTATGATCTGAAGCATACTCAATTTGAATGTTTGTATGAAGCATGCAAAATTTCGCTACGTTTGATACCCATGTTGTATATTTTGAAAATTTGAGTATTTTCGAAAAAAATGGTATTTTGTGATTTTTTTTATTTTTATAAATATTTATTATCGTCCCGACGATAACGATAACCATTATCGTAATCGTCGAACGGTAATATTAGCGACGAAAAATTTATCGGTTAACAACCTTGATCTGAAGCGTCGTATCCAAAGTTGCAATTGAACGAAGTTCAATTATCCGAAGGATTTCAAAAAGCCTCGGATATTCCAATCATTGAAAATCTTGTATTTTTTTATTTTTGGAGCAACACGAGAAAAGGGCAGATAGGCATTTTGACAACTGGCACTATTTTGCAAAGTACGAGACACTAAGTAACTTTTTAACAAAAAAAGAAATGTGAAACAATAGCTGGCCTTCACAGTTTCCTTTTAACACTGCGGGTTTTGTTAAATAGATATCTGTTGTCTCGGAATTTTCAAAAATGTTAAAGCTGTCAAAGTGCTTATGCGCCCTTTTCAAATGTTGCTCCAGATTTTCTCATTCAAACGAGTTCAGCTACTCAAACTTCTTATTCTATTCAATATTCATTTCATCTCTAAAGTTTTTTTTTTAAAGGTCCAATAAACAAAATTTCCAGTTTTTTTTCTTTTTGGTTGTTTTTGAAACCGTCTTGAGTCAGGGGTCTTTAAAAACATTCAAAAAGCAAAACTAAAATTTGGTTTATTGGACCATTTAAAAAAACTCCAGATCTGAATTTTTGAATCACCTCTTCACCTCCTTGCCCTGATATGCAGTGTAAACTAACAGGATATCGTTTCAATAAAATTACAATTACAATTACAGTCACACAGAAAAACATTCAAGATAAGATTCATCAGGGAATGATGACAGATTTTGTGTTAAAAAAAAGTGTTATATTGCAATAGAATCTGGTGAATTTCATCAGATTTTGTTAAATTTTCATTAGGTTCAAACTTTTTTTATTGTAAAATCGCGATAACTTGTGATGTTTATTAGCAAACCTCTTATGTTTATATATCATTTTTTGTCTGCTCTACAACTTTGCAGAACATTGTTACACTCTATAAAATAACCCTGCAAAGTTAGAAAAACACGAAATTTTAAAATGAAAAATTTTACTCTAAATGAAAAATGACTCTTCTGGGTCAATGTAGATTCGAAAAGAACATTAAATTTCCAATAAAATGACATGTTCCAAATTTTTTACAGTCGAGTAATGGAGAATGAAAGAATTTTTAAAAATTCTGAGTACGCCATCAAATCGGGCGTCTAATTTTACATAAAAGTCTCTTTGACACCAAATTTCTATCTCATCACCGTTGCAGGCTGCAAATTATTGATACACACCTATTTTTCGCATGTTTAAAAATGAAAGGGGCCGTACCGCCCTTCCGTCACGAGATATCAAAAAACGGATCTCGGATTCGTGATCAGGGACAAAAGTTACCCCTTAGAACAAAGTTTCATGCAAATCGATGAGCACTATGGGGTTTCAGGCGGCCATAAATCGAAAAACCGACATACTCTAATTATTTTTTGGTATTTTTTTTCGAAAATAAACATTCTAACTAAGAAAAATCCGGAGTTTGAAAGTTGTAGGTTCAATATTCACTGAATTGCAGACCTTCAAAGGCGAAAATGGTAAGAAAAAACATGTTTTTTTGACAAAAAAATGATTATTTTTCATAGTTGTACTGTGTAGCTGTTTATGTATTTTTTCCTGCATCATTATAAATATTTAGAAAGGTAATTGATTCAACTTTTCAATAACATTTTACAAAACACACTTTTATAGGCTAAAAAAAAATAATAAAAATCAAAAAAGATGGATTTTTATTCAAAATTTAGTTTTTTTCGACTTTGTTAATGGAGTACTTTTTTTGTGTGCATTTGTGCGATCTGAAAATTTTGCAGCTTAAAATTTGAACCATGTCCTAACTTGTCTCCAAATTTCAAAGTGCACTTATGTGCACTTTTTGAGTTATGCCATTTTGAACATTTTGATTCATGCAAGAAAATTAATGATTTCGCGTATACGCTTGGTTAAAATCACATTATTTACCTGCGGAGGCAGAAATGACGTACCTGCTATGTATGTTTTGAAATTGATTTGATATTCATGACTTTGTTGGTACCGTAAACTGGGGTGACTTTGATAGCCCGGGGTGACTTTGATAGGTTTTTCAAATGCCCGTCAAATTAATATTTAAACATTTTTGAGAATTTTGAGTATGTAAGCATTAAGGGAAAGCTTATTATCGAACATATATGCAAAAATGTGACTGTTACATTGGATGTATCAAAAATAGTGGCCAAATCAAATTTCTATCAATGTCACCCCGGGCTATCAAAGTCACCCCAGTTTACGGTACTTAGGTACGTTTAATAAAATTAGAAATTCCTATTCTAAGTATTTTACAGAAACGATTCGTCGAATATTCATATCAGTTCGTTGTTGTGTTCTTTTGAAAGTATGGATAATAATACCGTAGTGTCCCTGTACGATATAACGAAGCACTATTCTGAAAACGTGAGAACTGCTTTCGAGTATATTTGTAAGAACTACAACATTGCAGAACCATCACATGATCAACTCAGGAAAAACCCACAGAGGAAAAACTACGCATGCTGTTCTGTAGCTTCAAAACGAGGTTTACAAAAGCTCATAGAGGAAGTTCATATTTTAAGTAATCTAAAGACAATCGGTTACATAGTGATTTTGATTTAGAAGAATTTATCGTGGAAAACGTGAATTTTGCAAGTGGATCAACCAAAAACGTGGACGAGAATCCATACAATGTTCCATAAAATAAACCGTCTAAAATTCTAAAACACCGCAAAAATCAAATTTTAATTGGAGGGGGATGGGGGGGGGGGTCTTCAAAGAGAGGTGGATTAAACTCAAGAAAAAGAGGAGGGAGACTGAACGTAAATCAGAAACTTTAACATAGCATAAACCGCCATTCCGTGCATCAAATAGACAGAGCAAGAATATTAAAATTCACCACTTTATTGCATGTGGCCTCAAATATATGAAAAAATCGAAAATTAAACTTTTTTTTTGGAAAAATATCAAAATTCATTTGTTTTCATTATACTAAGTACAAACAACACAAAAAAGTCACAAAAAAGCAAAAAAATATTTTTGGCCGCTCGCTTATATGGAAATACCCCATAGTGGAGGGGTCGGGGAAACTTTTCCCGATTTCGTGTGAGTTGGTAGGGAATCACCCATGTAATATTACTCAAAAAGACGTAATATTGAACCAACCAAATTTTAAACCATAAAAAATTCAACTTTTTTTGTGCAAAATATAGTTGTTGAAATTCTGTCATAAAATTGAAATTCAATTAAAATTGAGAAAATATTTAGCAAAGACGTCATTTCGTCAAAAGTAGCGTTATAATTTAAAAAAAGTTTAATTCTAGAGTTTCTTAATTTCGCAAAAGCTAAAGGATTTTCTTTGCATTACTTTTTCAAATAAAACTGTAGAATTAATAAAATAATGCCTTAAAGGAGCAAGGATAATGGCGTTGTGCAACTGCTTGATGCATTTTGTTGGTACATTTTTTAGTTCCCTGGAAGAGGGCAGGCACGTTGCTCCAGCATCCGCTGTTGGTCGCAAGTCCCCAGACGTACCCTTTCTGGAACGTTCCATGGAATCACACTTGTGTAACGCATTGCACCGCCTGTTAGTATAACTCCTGACAATTTTCACAGTAACAAAACCTCCCAGAAGAACTTTACAGCTTTTGCCAAATTCACAACTCGCAAGATGGTTAAATAATTGTTACTGTGAAGTTCCAGGAGCGTGCAAACGACTGCCGGGCAACGTGACAACCTGTTGAATATGCACCATCTCCCCGGCCGGCTTTCCGGAGCAAGGCTGTGGTATTTGAGACCGTAGAACTAGACACTGCTCTTTGCCAGGCTAGTCGTGGACATTTGTGGAGGTGTTGAAAAAATATGTTAAAGCAATTTGTTCATAGTTTGTAAACAAAAGTTACCCCAAAATATGTTCAACTTCCATTTTCTAACCCACTTCCGTTTGGATAATTATTACGTACGCTCGGCCCGCGTCGGCGTTATCAGTGAAAATATCGACGCAGCTGGGAAAAGTTTTACAATATATGACAGCATCACACTGAAAAAAACCAGCATAGCAAAATCAAATGTTTTTTCACGTGAGCTACTCCAAAAACCAACACGATAACATTACGTGCTTTTCCTTTGACTCTCATATGCTTTTCATTTCAAATGAATGTGAAATTCATTCAGCTCCAGCTGATCATTGGCAAACAAGCATTCACTCATTTTTCGCATGGTGTTCACGTGAGACTCAAATGAATTTCACTTGAATTTGCCCCAATCGGCTTGTCCTTTGGTTTTGAAGTGTAAGTCACGTGAGATTCAAATGAATTTAATTTTGATTTGCTCCAATCGACTTGTTCTTTGTTTTCCAAGTGAAATTCACGTTAGTTTCAAATGCTATCGATGACGAAAATTTATCCCAAAGCAAGATGGCCTGTTTCATAAAGTCCGAGCTAGAGCTCGCGTTCTTAATTAAGATTTCTTCCTAAAAAAAGTGGATTATTTTTAATAATATGGTAAGTAATTTCTAATAACAGAATTCAATATAATACTAAGCAGAAAATTTCTAATAATTCCCCAGGTAATCACGGATAGGATAATTTCCGGCGAAACCTAGGGATTCCCATGGAAGAGGACTTTCGAAGACCCCCGTCCATGCTTGTTCCGGTGTGACAGAGATCCGCTGATCGTCCAGAATCTTTTTTTAAGTGTGAATCGTTCTCTAAAAAGTGAAGTTTTTGATTAACGCGAGAAAAGGGGGGAATTTCCATACAAATTTCCCCCTTATTTCTTGAGCTTGGGAGTGCAGGTGTTGATCATGCAAAAGTGTTTGTTAAATGTTGTTTATGTTATAAAAATAAAGGCAAAAATCTAAAAGATATTACATGTATTTTTATTTTACAATCACAAATATAGAATAGACAAAAAATATGCTACATAAAACCTTCACTTGAAAATGAAAAGAAAATCATTTGGTTTAAATGTGCAATCCATTTCTATCCCATAAATATTTCATGTGATAATCATGTGGGATGACACGTGAGGTTAACGTGTTTTGCATTTGAATTCATCGCGTCTTGCGATGACAAATTTCTAAGTGATTTGCACATGACATTCACATGTAAAGTCGTATGGGGCAGATTCACGTGTGAAACATGTGATATTGCTATGTGACTTTCTTTCAGTGCAGTTATTACGTCTGCGGCTGGCAGGGAGAAAGCACCCGAACGCGCAACACAATTTTTGCAGAAAAAAAACCCGGCCGAGCCTAACGAAAACTGGAGGAAAGTTTAGGAAAAATGTGTAACAGCGCCACTGCGAGAAGGCAGGAGTAGGAGGTGGGTGGGGGAGGATTGCAAGCCAAGAAAGAAAGTTGATTCCAATTCCTGTGCACACCAGCAGCAGCAGCAACAACAAGCAATCTATGCGCGAGCGTAAATTGAAACCTTCACCAGCTGCAGCAATGGAAAACTCTCTGGAAACCTAAATTAGCGTTTATTTTTTTTAGTTATTTATCTTTATAATTTCCAGATAAATTTTACAAAATGGTTCAGCAAGATTATTAAAACTTAAAATCAAGGCCATTTCATTTTGTTAATTTTGAATCCAAGCAAGCTAGCCTCTATATGTCAACAATCTTTTTTTACAAGAAATAGAAACTTTTCTTAGGTTCTTAATACTTAAAGCAACTGTTAAAAGTTTCTTTTAAAAAATATGAAAAGTGCTCAAAAATCGTTATAGTTATAGGACAATTACTAAAAACAGCAAATATGCACAGATGGAGGTTGTAGAATAAGCCTACAAATACCAATAAAAACCAAACCTTAAGGGTACACACAGCAATCAGGAAAGTTGTTGTCTTCTTATTCCAAAATTGTCAAACTCACGGACATAATTCTGCAGCATCCTGATTGTAAAAACTAACTTAATCCACCTATGTGGTTGATGCCTTCCTCACTTTTTATCAAAAATGGGTATATCCAGATCCAGAAAAAAGAACACAATGTATAACTCATGTGGTCATAACTCGAGACAGGGTTGCCAGATCTTCAGTGTCTTGGACTCATTGGAAAGGCCTTTCAATTACCTAACCAACGATGGGTCGGATGATGGATCCGGACATTGTTTACATACATTTAAGTGAGATCCGGTTACAAAAAAGTACATAAATATCACTTAAGTGGTCAGAACACGAGACAGGGTAGCCAGATCTTCAATGTTTTAGACTCATTGGAAAGGCCTTTCAATTACCTAACCAACGATGGGTCGGATGATGGATCCGGACATTGTTTACATACATTTAAGTGAGATCCGGCTACAAAAAAGTACATAAATATCACTTAAGTGGTCAGAACACGAGACAGGGTAGCCAGATCTTCAATGTTTTAGACTCGTTGGAAAGTTCTTTCGATTACCTAACCAACGATGGGTCGGATGATGGATCCAGACATAGTTTACATACATTTAAGTGAGATCCGGCTTCAAAAAAGTACATAAATATCACTTAAGTGGTCATAACTCGAGACAGGGTTGCCAGATCTTCAATATTTTGGACTCATTGGAAAGGCCTTTCAATTACCTAACCAACGATGGGTCGGATGATGGATCCGGACATAGTTTACATACATTTAAGTGAGATCCGGCTTCAAAAAAGTACATAAATATCACTTAAGTGGTCATAACTCGAGACAGGGTTGCCAGATCTTCAATGTCTTGGACTCATTGGAAAGGCCTTTCAATTACCTAATCAACGATGGGTCGGATGATGGATCTGGACATCGTTTACGTGCATATAATTGAGATCCTGGTATTTGTGAAAACACATTTTTATGCATAACTTTTGAACTACTTATCGAAACTTCAAACAATTCAATAGCGATGTATGGGACCCTAAACCAAGTCGAATGCAACTGGTTCGATCAAAATCGGTTCAGCCAGTGCTGAGAAAACTCAGTGAGAATTTTGTCACATACATACATACACACACATACACACACACATACACACACACATACACACACACATACACACACACAGACATTTGTTCAGTTTTCGATTCTGAGTAGATATGTATACATGAAGGTGGGTCTAGGAGCTTTTAATAGAAAGTTCATTTTTAGAGCAGGATTATAGCCTTACCTCAGTGAGGAAGGCAAAACAGTCAAACATTGTTGTAAACTACCCAAGCAACACACTTTGTCAGATAAACGTATTTCCTAACTGGTTGTATAACCAATCCGCCTTGTTGTCACAACTTGTTCTACAACTCCTGTGAACTGGAAAAAGCGCACTTTTTTCTGTTGTATAACATGCCAGAAAAAGATCCAAGTTATCAGAGTAAGTTGTACAATTGTATTTGACAACACTGTGCCATCTAACAAGAGATTCAACGAAAAAAAGGGGCGTGGTTTACGGCTGTGCTGTCAAATCAAAGCGCACACTGGAAAGGAAAGTTAGATTGAAAACAGCTATCTAACCGGCGACTAACTTACATGTA
The DNA here is from genome assembly GCF_016801865.2 of Culex pipiens pallens. Taxonomy (NCBI): domain Eukaryota; kingdom Metazoa; phylum Arthropoda; class Insecta; order Diptera; family Culicidae; genus Culex; species Culex pipiens. The sequence continues at coordinate 75,092,088 of NC_068938.1, read as the reverse complement.
AACAAACGTTTCTTATTAGAATTGTAGTCAACGACGAAGCTAATTAAAAAAGTACGCTTGTTTCTGCAAGATTCATTTAAAATAATTCGAAATTGAATTAAAAAAAAAGAAAAACAATCATGGAGTGCATGTGATTAGTGTGAAAATCCCTGCATGGAGAACTTTTAGATTTTCCTTTTTTGATGAACTTCCTCTGTCCCAAGATTCGATCCGATGACTTCGACGATTTGTTGTTATCTCCACGGCAGGTCCAGGCGCGCTTCCACATCTCTCCACGGGGCTTCATAGTAAACAAGCTGGCCCAAGCGTCAATAAGAAGGCTGCTGTCTGTTTTGTTAGCTAAAGAACTTAATTCCAACGAAGGCTGTCATTGGAATTGAAGTTATATAAGTTTGTTTCAAATCAGTTTTTATAACTCCAATATATAACTTTGTTATAACAAACCGTTTCAACTGTCATTTCGATTACCGTACCACGGAGCAACATTGAAAATCGGTGTCATTTCAATTTGTTGTTTTCTCTATCATGAACTCCATAAGCTGATAATTTTTGTAGCTTTTACCAGCGATGTGTTCACAAATGAATCGGTCAACAATTAAATCTATTGTAATCTTCAATACATAAACATTTTTGAAACTCTAAATTCCTCATGTACAAATTTACACCACCTAACAACACGCAATGTCAAGTTGAATATGTATGTTGAGCATCAGTTATATAATCTATTCTCCGATAACATTTGTGTAACAAAGCGAAAAAACCTAAGGTTATTTATAGAATGGTTGGCCACGCCCATTTTTTAGAAGATGCCGTCACATGACAATGTTAGATAAGCAGTGAAACAAACAGTGCAATATTGTTTTTATTCAACAAACTGTTTTCGAGTAAAACATTGCAGATGAAACAGTATCTTGGCATATCAGCACTTTGACGTTCAATTACAGCTCATAAAAAGTGTTTTCAAGTAAAATAAAGTGATAAATAGCTCAATAGGAAGTGAGCAAGTAAGTTTCTATCAAAAGTGTTCCAAAATAAATTGTTTTAATAGTGAAAATCAGCAAATTCGATGGAGTTAGGAGCGAGTGCATATTGCCTATGTTGTGTGTAAAAGTTAGAAAAGAGTGAAGTTGACTGTGTTTTAACACTTGTATAGCACACATCTCATGAGTTACATAAGTCAGTTATACAAGTAGTGAAACAAACTGATATGTAACTAACGTTGACATTTTTTCTCGTATGTTGATCCAAAACAGCTGTCTAACTATTATTCAACAGTCGACAAGTTATGAGTGCTACTTGGGTATTCTGTAGACAGTACTTTAGGGGATGAATAAAGAATCATAACGATAGTTCTCGTAGTTTTGAAGATACTAAAATGTCTGCAACAAAAATCTTGGTGAAAAAGCCCTGGTTGATGTGCTTCGTTAAAACAAGATGAACGCATAAAAAAGTAATAGAGATTATTAAAGAAAAACATAAAAATGTTAAGTTTTTCGTAGAACAAAATTGGTCAAAATCAAGATTTTATTTAAGGTTTTTGACCCTTTGCATATAAAATTTTCAAATTTTAAGCTCAACATTCTATCTTTTAAAGCAAGAAGTATCACAAAATGATTTATTCATTATTATTAGTTTGCAAATAGTAGTTTATGCAACAAGTAGCAAAAAAATATTTTTTCAGCACGAGTTGTACATTTATCCAACGAGGTTCACCGAGTTGGATAAATACGACGAGTGCTGAAAAAATCAAGTTTTGCAACGAGTTTGCTCACATTTTTTTTTTGCAATTCTGAAAAACACCTTTTGAATAGAATTTTATGTCAAACATTCATGTGTTTAATTTTTCATTCAGCTATTTCTGGTAGGGAAAAGTACGCCGCTTTGTTTCTCCTGAAAAACAGGAAAAGTTGACAGTTTCACAGCGGAGTTGCATGAATATCATTAAATTTCTTATATTATGTTCTATTATATTTATGTTCCCAAAATTTTCAAAAATACATAAAATGTCCTTTTTGATAAAAAATAAAAAAAAATCTTACATAATTCAAATTTCTCAATGTAGAATTCTATATTATTGAATATATACAGTGCCAACCCATTTTTGGCAACACCAGTTTCTGGAAATATTTTCTAAACATAGATTTATTAGTTAGCACTCTTTCACCTTAAATTATGAAGAGTTAACAGTGTTTATTAATGAAGAGTTAACAGTGTTTATTAATGTATTAATGTATTAGGAAATGATGAAGAGTTAACAGTGTTTATTAATGGTTTTAACACAAATATTAACAGTTTTTTTGAATACACTCTTTAAGATTCCCCGAATGGAGCATTTCCCTTCGAGGCAGTTTTTGCTTGGTAGAAATTACCACTCGAGTTGGGTGCTCCACTTGGCAACATCCCTGTTTTGGCAACATAAAAATCACGTTGTGTAGCCAAAACTGGGATGGCACAGTATATGGGGTAGCAGAATTCAAATTGAGTGTTTAAAGTAAGAAATAAAAAAGTGCTTATTTTTGCTCTTGATTCGATTATCCAAAGTCCCATACCAACCTTTGGCAAATCAAAAATTCGGATTATCGAGTCTGTATTGTATTAGGTTTTAAGAAAATTTATGCTGATTTTGAATATTATTAGCTTAATGTAATTTAGCATGAAATATTTTTTACTTGAACTGTTTTTTTATAATTGGTTAAATTCATAATCATTTTTTTATATTTACGGCTTTTCTTCCTGTTTTACCTTAATGTACTGTTATTTGTCTTATCAAACAACAACAAAAAATTAGCTTCAATTAATGTTTTCATCATTTGAGCTGAATTAATGTTGGAGTGGATGAGAAAAATATATTCCAAAATTCAAGCTAATTTTTCAAATAATATGTTTGTTTTAGGAAGGTAAATTATCGTAGAAGTTTTGGAATAGTATTTAATTCATTATTTTAGTATGATACAATCAAACAAAGAAAAGGGATGTATGCAACTCTATCGGACCAAACCAACAATTAACTCTACAGATTTTCTTTTAAAATAAATTTAATAATATCAATTTTAGGAATAACAATTTTTGATAAATTAATCTGATTCTGATGAAATATCAGATTAATTTATCAAAAAATATTGTTTTTTTTTTTTCTCTTTAATGCCAATTATAACAATTTTTGCTTTTCAAAATTGCTTCAAATCGGTCATTTAAACATGCCCATGCTCAAAAAGGTAGTTCTTAGTTTTGCCAAATAACAAAAATGCTTTCGTCAGTGGAGATAATATTAACCCTCTCCAACTCAACCCCGCCTTTAGACGAGCTTCGATATAAAAAAAACGCCAAAATTACATTTTTCAACCCATTATTGATCTTTAAAAGGCATTGGAAAGAAGATCTCTCCAAAATTATTGATAATTTAAGCGTTGGAAGTTTGACCCTCTCCAACTCAACCCCGCCTTTAGACGAGCTTCGATATAAAAAAGGTGCAGGTGGTTATGTTCTACATGACCAATAAGACAAAGAACTTTGTACAAAACTCTAAAAAATCATTCTATTGTTATTTATATTTTTTAATTCTTTGCCAATTTATTTAATCCTTAATAATTAATACTAATTTAATGTCTTCAATCATTGACATCTCTGTGAAAATAAATTGCCAGAAAACGAAACTATTGCCAAAACAAGTATGGTTCAGAAAATGTCTATCCCCCCCGAAAAAACGGCATTTGGAAACCATGGACCTTACAACCACTATCGAAATGGCAAATTTCATGTCCAGTCTCAAAAACGATATTGCCCCAAGTCGCATGGTTCGATAAATGTCCCCGGTAGAACCTTCCCTCAGGGCAATGGCCACTCCAGTTTGTGGCCAATCCTGTCAAAATGGCCATTTTCATTACCAGTATCAAAAACCATGAATTTTGATACCAATATTGCCCCAAGTCGCATTGTTCGATAAAAGTCCCCGGTCGAACCTTTCCTCAGGGCATTGGCCACTCCGGGTGTGGCCAATCCTGCCTAAATGGCCATTTTCATTACCAGTATCAAAAACCATGAATTTTGATACCCATATTGCACCAAGCCGCATGGTTCGATAAAAGTCCCCGGTAGAACCTTCCCCAGAGCACTGGCCACTCCGGGTGTGGCCAATATCCTACCAGATTGGTCCCAACCCCATTTTTTCTGGTTTTCGGGTGACCGTCCAACAATCTTTATAGGAACAGAATTCCTCCCAAGTTGGTGCACAAACTGTGTCTATCAATGAGTGGGTTGTGTGTGTCTGAGAAATAAAATTACCACCGTGGATCCGTCTTTGACGAAACCTCGTAAGGCACTGAAATTGTCTGAGGCTATCTGTTAGCTTAAATAGTTCGCATGAAATGTGGCAACATGGTGCAAATTTTGCCTTGTCTCTTGCTTTCGTGGAACTGTCACGCGAGAATGTTGCACCACTGTTGCCACATTTCATGCGAACTATTTAAGCTAACAGATAGCCTCAGAAAATTTCAGTGCCTTACGAGGTTTCGACAAAGGCGGATCCATGGTGGTAATTTTATTGCTCACACACACACACGCACACATTGAAAGACACAGGTTGTGCACCAACTTGGGAGGAATTCTGTTCCTATAAAGATTGTTGGACGGTCACCCGAAAACCAGAATGATTTAGGGCAATGGGGTTGGGGCCAATCTGATAGGATATTGGCCACACCCGGAGTGGCCAGTGCTCTGGGGAAGGTTCTAACGGGGACTTTTATCGAACCATGCGGCTTGGTGCAATATGGGTATCAAAATTCATGGTTTTTGATACTGGTAATGAAAATGGCCATTTTGACAGGATTGGCCACACCCGGAGTGGCCATGGCCCTGAGGGATATTGGACCATGGCCCTGAGGGATATTGGACCATGGCCCTGAGGGAAGGTTCTACCGGGGGGACATTTATCGAACCATTCGACTTGGGGCAATATGGGTATCAAAATTCATGATTTTTGAAACTGGTAATGAAAATGGCAATTTAGACCGGATTTTTCACACCCGGAGTGGCCAGTGCCCTGCGGAAGGTTCTACCGGGGGGGGCATTAATCGAACCATGCGACTTGATGCAATATGGGTATCAATCAGCATACCCATATTACCCCTAGTCGTATAGTTCGGTGAATGTCCCCCCTGTAGGACCTTCCTCCAAGGCAATGGCCACTCCGGTTGTGGCCAATCCGGTCAAAATGGTCATTTTCATTACAAGTTTCAAAAACCATGATTTTTGATACCCATATTGCCCCAAGTCGTATGGTTCGATTAATGTCCCCCCGGTAGAACCTTCCCGAGGGCATTGGCCACTCCGGGTGTGGCCAATCCGGTCCGGTAGAACCTTCCCGAGGGCACTGGCCACTCCGGGTGTGGTCAATCCGGTTAAAATGGCCATTTCCATTACCAGTTTCAAAAACCATGAATTTTGATACCAATATTGCCCCAAGTCGTATGGTTCGATTAACGTCCCCCCCGTAGAACCTTCCCCAGGGCACTGGCCACTCCGGGTGACTCCGGGTGTGGCAAATCCGGTCAAAATGGCAATTTTCATTACCAGTTTCAAAAACCATGAATTTTGATACCCATATTGCCCCAAGTCGTATGGTTCGATTAATGTCCCCCCGGTAGAACCTTCCCGAGGGCACTGGCCACTCCGAGTGTGGCCAATCCGGTCAAAATGGCCATTTTCATTACCAGTTTCAAAAACCATGAATTTTGATACCCATATTGCCCCAAGTCGTATGGTTCGATTAATGTCCCCCTGGTAGAACCTTCCCCAGGGCACTGGCCACTCCGGGTGACTCCGGGTGTGGTCAATCCGGTCAAAATGGCAATTTTTATTACCAGTTTCAAAAACCATGAATTTTGATACCCATATTGCCCCAAGTCGTATGGTTCGACTAATGTCCCCCCGGTAGAACCTTCCCGAGGGCACTGGCCACTCCGGGTGACTCCGGGTGTGGCAAATCCGGTCAAAATGGCAATTTTCATTACCAGTTTCAAAAACCATGAATTTTGATACCCATATTGCCCCAAGTCGTATGGTTCGATTAATGTCCCCCCGGTAGAACCTTCCCGAGGGCACTGGCCACTCCGAGTGTGGCCAATCCGGTCAAAATGGCCATTTTCATTACCAGTTTCAAAAACCATGAATTTTGATACCCATATTGCCCCAAGTCGTATGGTTCGATTAATGTCCCCTGGTAGAACCTTCCCCAGGGCACTGGCCACTCCGGGTGCGGCCAATATCCTATAAATGTGGTCCCAACCCCATTGCCCCAAATCATTCTGGTTTGACGGTGACCGTCCTAAAAAATTTCATTAGAACAGAATTCCTCCCAATTTAGTGCACAAACTGTGTCTTTCAATGTGTGCATGTGTGTGTGAGCAATAAAATTACCACCGTGGATCCGTCTTTGAAGAAACCACGGAAGGCACTGAAATTTTCTGAGGCTAAGTGCTAGCTTAAATAGTTTGCATGAAATGTAGCAACAGTGGTGCAACATTCTCGCGTGACAGTTCCACGAAAGCAGAAGGCAAGGCAAAATTTGTGAAGTGCTCTCAGCCAATCAGCAGCCGGGATTTTTCCTGCATTCATTTTTAATTTTCATCTTAACTTTTGAATACTTTAACAAAGTTTTATCAACTTTGTGAGGTAGTCAACTTGTACTTTAAGACTTCCCCTTTCGTTTGGTGGGTAAAACATAAAGATTGTTTGAATGGGGGGGGAAGATATAAGCATTTGAAAAACGACAGAAAATCGTTACACTTTCGCTTCGCGAAATTTTGGATTGACACCCGTAGACAGTGCCCTTAGGACAAAGTTCTTTGTCAAAAAACGCCAAAATTACATTTTTCAACCCATTATTGATCTTTAAAAGGCATTGGAAAGAAGATCTCTCCAAAATTATTGATAATTTAAGCGTTGGAAGTTTGACTTGTTTTATGTGACTTTGCCAATGTTTTTAAAAAAAATTAGGGGTCAGCTTTGGTTGGGTTTTTTACTATCATTTCCTTTATTTTAAGTAAAACCAGTATGCAGTAATTTTTGTATTGTTCCTGACAACGCATTTTTTTAAAGTTAAATGATAATGGTGTCATTTTTAAGCAGAAAATGTGAAAAACAAGCAAATAATTCAGAAAGTGACTGTAAAAAAAGAACAAATTAGATAGACAAAATTTTATAATAGGGGTTAGTAGAATAGGCCAAATACTACCAAAAACAAACATGAACTAAACAAGATAAATGCAAATTAAAATACAAAAAATGAAACAAGAAAAACATAAAACAAGAGAAGTAATGTTTTTCATAGAACAAAAGTTGCTCAAAATGACCTCCCGAAATTTTCGAAAAAAATGTGGGCAGTAGAGGGTTAAACAATAACTTTTATGCAAATACCTCTTTTGATTCATAAGGAATCCTGTCATAAATTTAAATTGCAATCAATTAAAAATCCCTCATAAACATGTTCAACGAAAAAAATATTTTCTTTAAATTCACCGTTTCTCCAAAGAATTGCTCAGCAGCAAACTCATCATTAAACCACGGCGGCATTGCATGCATTTCACTTTAACTGATTGGAAAGTGGAACAATTCGTTGATGATGGTAAAAGCAAATCATAGAAAGAGGTAAGAAAACCCACGAAGAGCAGCGGATAAACACAGAGCCCGAGCCGCAGCTTAATCCCCATGCAACACTAACCCATTTCCCTTCCCCTCTCCCTTCTTCTGCGAGTGGGCTTCAACACTCGTCGCTGGTGGGTTTCTGCGGCCCACTGCCACACTCGCGACCTGCTTGCTGAGTGAGAGGCTCTCCAAAGAGTGATTTCGTGGGCCTCTCAACTGCTTGTAGATGAGGTGTTGAGTTGGCTGAAGGCAAAAGTGTCTCATTTGTTTTTTTTTTAAATTTTGTTTAGGCCGTTGCAAATATTTTTCAAAGTTTATGTCAACTCCCCCCCCCCCCCCCCTTCAAAATTGGTCCAAAAAATCAGGGGGCAAAAAAAATATTTTATCAAAAATCTTCAAAATTTTAATAAAAATAGAGGTCAAATCAACTTAAAACATCTAAAACGCATTTTCCTGCATTTGTAATCGTATTAAGCATGTTTGGGCTAAATTAAAAGTATTTAGAATTTTTATGAAATTCCAACTTTTTTTTGTTAAAAAATAAATTTTCGTCAATATTTAGGTATTTTGGAAACTAGTGATTGCAAAACAAATGGGCAGGTGTACAATGCATTTTTAAACAGTTTGTTCATTTAAATGTTGAAACCATGGCTCTTTAACTCAATGTTTAAACTTTTTTTATTCCCCCCTCCCCCCCCCCCCCCCCTCCTCGACTTTGGTCAGAGTCGAGGGACATAAACTTCAAAAAATATTTGCAACGGCCTTATTTGTCAAAAAACAAAAAAAAAATCAATTCAGTTCAATCATTTCAAATTTTTAATTAAAAATTAAAATCATTAAATTTGAATTAATATTGATTTAAATTTTTGGAAAATCCCGCTTATAATATATTAACTACACTAAAATATAAAACGCATTGTATGTTTAAATAGTTTAAAATACCATCAACAAGGATGGATCGGGACTACAGTCTGAAAAGGGATAGCAGTTTTTAAAGCTTAAATTTTGAAAAACGATGCTAGATTGTTGTTGTTCTGTATCCGTTCGAAACTAATAAAAATATCCAAATATTGTGCAGGGACAAGGTTAAAGCAGCTGTCCCAGTTTACCCCATGCGTACCTCCCAAGTAACATTTTTTTCCAGGAGTTCTACAAGAGCTCTTCAAGATAGCTACAGCATAGCAGTTTGGACCGCGGTAGGATAAAATTCTCTTCAAAACTTCATCAGGAGTTTGGAAGAGTACTTGAAGAGAGTTTTATCCTACCGCGGTCCAAACTGCTATGCTGTAGCTATCTTGAAGAGCTCTTGTAGAACTCCTGGAAAAAAATGTTACTTGGGCTATTTGACCCAGATGACGATATTTAGCATGTTTTTTTTAAGGAAGTAGGACCAATATTTTATGTGAGGGATTCACTTTTTGCAGGTTTGTTTTTGTGCTACTGATTTGAAAGTTATCTTTAACTAGAGGTGGCCAAAAGAGAGCGAGCCGCTTAAAGAGCCAGTTCACTGAAAAGAGCGAATGAACCGTGGCTCACAAAAAAGAACTGCGGTTTCTTTTTAAATTTCGGTCTTTTGAAAGAAGCGTTTCAATGTGGCATGATTTATGTTATAAATTTAATTTATTGAATTTCCAAAAAAATTGTGGCAGTAAATTTTTTTGAGAATTGCAAATGCAATTTCAAATATTTCAATGCTAAATGAATTCTAAACAAAATGAAACAAAAATATTTTCATTGTACAACTGATTGTACATTAAAGTATTACCGGAATACAAATTTGAGCATTTCAAATTGCATAAATTGTAAAATATTACCAAAAATCTACTGAATAAAAAAACCTTTTTGTCCGATCAAATATAAGCGTTTATAGACTTTATCGATTAATTCAGAATGTAGAAAAAAGTTCACAGAATATTTTCTCCAAATAAAATATCAACATTAGTCCAATCCTTGCTGAAACAAAGCATCTTAGATTTAAGTTTGGATGCCATTCAATTACTCGAATGTTTAGGTTCGAGTAGAAATCTTGACAAAGAGACCACCATGACTTATGGTTCTCAAGAGCATCTTTTCGTTTTCAGTTTTAATTTTATTTATCAAATTATTTATAAAGTCCAATGTGAAATAACTTATAAAATCACACGATTCTTAAAAAAAAACCTTTTTATCCAAATTTGGAAAAAGAGCGAAAGAACCGTTCAAAAGAGCGGCTCTTTTTAATGTGCGAACGAAAATGAGCGGCTCCTAAAAAAGAGCGGTTTTACCTAAACTGTTTTCAAAATCAGTGTGTCCAAAAATATAAAAATTTAAATAACAAGCCATAATTTTAACATTTGAATGAAAATGAAACATATTTTTGTTTTGGTTAATGATTGGGAAAAGATTCTTATGACCAAATTATAGTTTTGTAAATTTTGATTTATGGGACCCATCCGGCCTGAAAGGGCATTTAAAAAATAACCTGACAAAACAAAGCAATAAAGGAGAAAACATCGGAACTTAACCTCAAAGGTAAACAACCGAATGAACTTTTTTGACAGGTGTCAGTTCCGGCACTTAGCAATTAAAATTATAATTTTTTCCGGTTGTTCCGTTTCGCATGGACACAAACACTCCTGGTCACGGGTCAAGGACACGGCCACGGGAATGGCCAGGAACAGACACCTACACGGCCAGGGACACGAAAACGGCCAGAAGCACGGGCACGAACACGGGCAGGAGTCCGGACAAGGACACGGCCTAGAGCACGGCCACGGGAACGATCAGGAACAGGCTACTTCGTGGTCAGGTGCACGTACACGAACACGGCCAGAAGCACGGACAAGCACACGGGCACTAAGACGGAAAAAAACTCGGATTATGACGTTTCGCGTAATCGGAAGCAAATTCAAATTCAAAAAAATGCTAAGTCCCGATTTGACACCTGTCAAACCACTCAAATGGCACTCACAAAATGAATACTGAGTTCTTTGAGTTCATTTGCTACGTCACGGTTTTCTTGCCTATAGAGGAGAAAAGCAACTCGCGACAAAATTTTGAGGCTAGGAATTTTGACAGGTATGATTTTCATAAAGTATTCGCCTCCTTTTCTCTCCCACAGAAAACCTGGGAACGAGGTAGCTGTCAAACTAGGCCAAAATGTTAAAGTCACTCACAAAATGAACTTTGAGTGATTTGAGTTCATTTCTGACGTCACAATTTTCTCCTTTATCCACGACCCCCGAGTCTTTTGTAGTCTCTGTTGCAGATTTCTGTTCATTTCTTAGCATCCGAAGGTTATGTGTGGTGAGTCACCCAAAACCTTTTTACGCAAATGGACCGACGTTTTACTTCCCCATCCGATAGAAGGCCAGGATGGTAAGATGGGAATCAAATCCACGTCCCATAGCAATTTGAGGATCGGCAGCCGAAGCCGCTAACCACCGCGCCACGAGGCTAACACTAAGAGGATAAGTTTTTTTTTAATTTTGTAATTTTTTTAATCGAGTTTTTTTTTAATTACAGCATTATCCAAACATATAATTTAAGTTTCTCTATTTAAAAATAAATATCAGTTAAGAATAAATCAATTGTAATTTGAGAGGTTTATGCGATCAACTTCCAATATCTAAAGCAAAATTGCAGCAATTTTTTGGAACCGCAACTTCGTGTTGCACCCCACGAGCTGATCGTGGCCGTAACCTTAACATTGCCACTGCTGGCTGGCTGGAGCTTTTTCCTCCGCTGAATCGGTGCCTTTTTTTTCTGCCACGGCGGCGTTTCTTTTCTGTTTTTGTTTTCGTTTCGTAGGCCGATGTTGATGTTTTGTTTTTTTTTCGGCTTATTTTATTTTTCGCGCAAGCTATTTTCACCTCCAAAATGGCAAACCACGTAACCATCACCTTAACATTGAGGTAAAAGTGTGGACCTTTCTCTCAATGATCGTTTGGGACGGCTTGGGTTGGTTTGGTTTATTTACTTTTCTTTTAAGCCAAACCCCCTTCTTAGCTGGAGGCGGTTTAACATTGAGGTTGCTTTCGGTTGAACAATAACAATGATGGATTGTTGGGTGTTTGTTACAGAGAAACTGCGTATTATTTAACTGTTCATGTTTGATTCAGCAGTGAAATGCAATCGTTGTTTCGGGAAAATCATGTGCAGTTATTTTACGAGAAAATTGCAGTGTTTCTATTTTGGTCATGTGTGATGTGTCACTTTGTTCGTGGTTAACGGTTAAACATCGATTTGAGTTGTTGGAAAGTATCAATGCATTCCCCGATTTTGTTCTTAAAATTGTTAGAAACAATAAATCTTTGGTTACATAATATAAAAACTCAAACCCTGAAACATTTTACATAAATATGATTAAAAAATCAAACACTGGTTAACTAAGCAATTTTACTGTAGCACATGGAAATAAACGAAAGGGATGTTTTTCATCGATAGTTCGAAAAGTGAAAATGAATTTATTTTATTTTTCAAATGGGTAATTTGTATAGTTCCTTGAGATTATTTTTTGCATTCTTTTGGAAATACTAGTTCTATGGAACAATAAAAAAAATTACTCAGCGATGCAAATATATGAATTTTAAAAACAATTATCTTTATTTTACTCTAATTCCGTTTTTAAAGGAAATTTTTTAATTATTTTTGGAAGTTTTTAGATGTATTTGAATAAAAGCAGTTCTTTGAAACATAATGAAATAATCTGCGAGATTTTCCCTCCTCTAAATGCCGTTATTTCATTGATTAAAGGTTTTTTTTCTATTTTTCTAATATTTAACATTTATTTTTTAATCGAAAATTGATAAAAAAGAGAATTCATGTTGTCAAAAATCAAAGGTTTTGAAACACAGTCAAATGAATTTTGGCTAACTTGTCCCATGTTTAAAAGATTTCCCTTTTTGTTATGTAAAACATATTCAATAGAGAGAATTTTGTTCAAAAAAATCCAAATTAAAAAATTTAGAAGTAAAGCTAAAAATTTAAGTATTTTATGTATTGTGGCAGTGCGTGGCCGAATGGTTACGCTGTCCGCTTTGTAAGCGGACGATTCTGGGTTCGATTCCCATCTGCTGCAACCTTCCATCGGATGAGGAAGTAAAATGTCGGTCCCGGCCTTGGTTGTTAGGCCGTTAAGTCATTCCAGGTGTAGGAGTCGTCTCCATGCCATAAGTACAAACAACACACCAAACCAAGCCTACTCCGGTGGAATCGCTGGCGGCGGTTGGACTCACAATCCAAAGGTCGTCAGTTCAAACACTGGGGTGGAAGGTTCCTTGGAGTAAAAGAGGTTTGGGTGCTCTCCCCATTCAAGCCTTCGGACTCCTACACCCAAAATTCAGAATCGAGATAATCGTTCTCTCAAAATTTATTGAGGGATCAGTGCCAAAATCGATAGAATAATGGTACCAACTCACACCATCATAACAAATGAGTTCATTCGTTAGTTGAATCAATAAATCTCCAACAAGTGTCATACATCGACTTCTGACTTCTCCATTGTCACCAAGCTGTGGTGGCCGAGGCAGCTAAGTCATTGGATTGGTTTGTCAAAGGTCTCTGGTTCGATTCCCGTTGTCGACACTTTTGGTTTTTTGTTTGACGGATGAACTTTTTTTGCAAATGAACCTCGAGAGAATAGTTCTATCGCCCATCTCGAGCTGTGTTCTCTGCGTCCGTGAATGGTACCACTATTCTCTCGACTCGAGACCATCATTCTCTCGTACTAGCGCTGCCAGTTTTGGGTGTAGGTTCGAGCAGAAACTTGCAATAGAGACCACAAAAAACCCGGGGGTTGTTAATGTGGAAGGTTTGATTTTTTTTTATGTATTTTGGCAAATCAATCAAAAAGATTTTCTCAAGATACACATTTTTGAATATTTTAATTGGAGTCTGTATGGACAGCTGCCAAAATCATACGACATGTAAAGATGACCTAATGATGACAAATGTCTTGTTTTGCAATAGACAAGTTACCCTCATAGTTTCATCCGAATAATAATAAAAAAAATAACAAAAAATAGATTTACAAAAAATCAGCTCACTCTTGGCAGAATTGCTTTCATGAGTTTTAGAATTCTCTCAGACATGAGCAGTCTTTTAAAATTGGCTTTTTTATTTTGTGAGTTTTTGCATCATTTAGAACTTGTACCGTTGGTTTTTTGTGGGTTTATTCTAAACGTGTTGTTGTGATTTGTTTTTTATTTATTGAATTAATGTTTACTTCGTAATTAGTTTAGTCTTGAATAAGATTTTTTATGAGAGGTTGGGAGTTTTGTAGAACATTAGCAGAATAAAAAAAATCTAGGAATTATTTTTATTAGTTTTTGCTTTAATTCCGACAATATCAGTACTTTAAAAATATAAATTTAACGTGAACACATCTTTGAAAATCTGTAACACTTGTTATATAGTTTTATCTAACTACCTATTATCATTGTGTTCTGTAAGGAATATTCTTCAAGATCGGCATAATTATTTCAAAATGTTTGATATTTTAACATTGTTTTTTTTCTGTGCAATTATAAGGAACATAAATTTTGCACAAAATGAAGTAATAGAAATAAAAATTATTAATTAATTAATAATAATTAATATATATTTGTTATTAATTTCAAGAAAGCATAGTTTAGCTTAAAATAAGCGATCAAAATGATGACAGAAAATAAAAATTCACAGCTTCGCTGAGAATTTGAAAAATGTCTAAATTTCATTCATCTGCAATCTTATTCATGTTAACGATGCCACCATTCAACAGGCCGAAATGTCTGCCCATGTGCTTGGCCTTTGGCATCACACTCAAAGTTTACAAAACACGAGCTTGAAACGGTTTCCTCCTCCCTCATCCATCCCATATGGTCTAGTGGCTAGGATATCTGGCTTTCACCCAGAAGGCCCGGGTTCGATTCCCGGTATGGGAATTATTTTAATCAGGGCTTTTAGTGCGAACTAGTATTTTTTGAAGCATCAAAGTATTGTTCTTACATACACCAAAAAAATAAACTCCCACTACTAGGATTATTTGCAAATCCGTTAAATGATGTTTAATGACAATTTCCGTCTCTGATATTTTGTAAAATGCATCGACCTACTTTAAAATTAATTATAATTGATCAAATATTTTGACCTTATAAAGCGCATTCTCTTCAAAGAAACTGGACCACACGTAACCAACTCAACCTCTTAATTACTCTGAGCAGTGACTGAACTCCAGCTTGTTCATACCAAATAAAACACACAAAAAAGCCCTCCTCCAAAAAACCTTGACGCTGCGTCGCCCTGAAAGGGCTCTGAAAGACCAAAACAAAAAAGATAAATTAAAGTCAGGTCTCCAGCGCGATGCACTCTCGCAGAGACTTGAGAGTGTGGACGCGCGGAAACCACCAGTCTCGAAGCACATCGGCGATCGACGACCGTTTTTGAACTTGAACTCCAAGCGCACCCAACTCTGCGAAAGCTCGCCGCACCAGGTTTAAGCTCACGCTGCAACTACAACGATAAAACACCGCACACACAGACAGGTTGCTTCCGCGTGTGTCCAACGGTGATCGTGGTGTGTGTGTTTTGATCGATTGAGGTACCGCATGTAAACAAGGGGGTCGTACTTAAATTACGAAATGATAGATGTTAAACTTTTATTGATTTTACTGATAACGTCTAAATTTTTTTTTTAAATATGAGCAATTAAAAGGATACGTAATTTACAAACGGTCCCCGTCGGACAGCCGCTAGCCGCTGTTATTACATTCTCGCGAGCACGTTCTCCGTCAACGGACTCGACGCGGCCCGACCGTTCAGTTCCAGCGGCCGGCGAGCGCGGAGTCAACGATCGTCGTTCGTGTTCCGCGTACGTAACCTCGAACTCACGAAAGATGGCCGCTGACATTTAGCTGATACAGTGATCGAATTGGAATTTAATTAATGGTTTTTGATATTATTTGATATTATAAAGACTTTTATTTACAGATTCCTGTCTGCTCATTTCCAAACATGCTATTTATTACTAAGTAACAGTTGTTAACTTCTGCTTGGAAGCTACATTCTAACGTCAAATTGCTGTTTAGTCAACCCTAATTGCCGAACGAAAATAGATGCTTTCCACTTTGTCAAAAAACTAGCCAATATTTGGATCCAATTTAATGAAATTTTCATGTCATTTATAAATTTAAGGAAATTTACATTCCTAACAAAACTCACGATTCTTTAAGGCAAATTCTGAAAAAACAAAATTCTTCCTCGTCACGAAACTCTCAGCAAGTGTGCGTGAACACGGTGATCCTCAAGATCGTGACACTCCATGATCGATCGACCCTTCTCGAACCACTAACACATACCAACACGATCGTGATCGCCGCTGCGATTCGTGCTAGTTTTACACTATACCTACTACCTTATAGTGAATGGCGTGAGAGCAAAGAGAAAGAGCAATACAGTCAGAAGAGATCAAAAGCCAAGGAAGAAAATTGTGTGAGTGGGGAAAAAAAAGGTGAATTTGACCCAATTTCGAGGACGCCCTTTCGTTTTGTAAACCACACACTTGCATACGTGCAAGAAACTAGCAACATTTCCATTTTTATTGCCGTGGCCCACTTTTGGGTTTGAATGCATTTTGGCTGTGATGAAAAAAGAGGGAGAGAGATTTCAATGTGAATGCCACTGGAAATGTGGGTGGCATCAGTCTAGGGTCGTCGAATGGGAGGGTTGGCTTTGAATCATGGATTCCTTGTTGATCAGTATGATTCTTCAAAAAAGTTCAGTAAAACTTAAAATAATAAATAATTTTTCAACCATTCTATATAAAAAAAAAGAAAGATTAAAAATTATTTAAAATCTTCCAAATAAGCTGAAAAAGGTTCAAGAATCTGTCCTGTCCTCACCAAAATCTCACATTTGATAATTGTCTCACTATTTTTTTACTTAGACCTAAAATCTGGAGATTTTTATGAAAAGGTCCAATAAACCAAATTTTTAGTTTTTGCTTTTTGAGTGATTTTTAATACCCCTGACTCAAGGTGGTTTCAAAAACACCAAAAAAAGCAAAAACTGGAAATTTGGTTTATTGGACCTTAAAAAAAACCTCCAGAAATTAACTCTAAAAATGCTAAAAACGGTGTCATTGTGTGTGTGTGGCTAAGTATTTAAGGTTTGGCCCTTTTAAAATATTAGTCTTGATTTATTTTTTTCTTAATTTTGTTTTCGATAAGATCGGAAAATTTCACGAATGTAAATCAGACCATTAGTTGCTGAGATATCGACATTAGAAAATGGTGGGCTGATTGAGTGAGACTTAGAAAACTTAAATTTACGTGTTTCTTTTTCTAGCGGCTGTATCTCAGCAACCCGAGGTCCAATCTTCAATGTCTCTCAGGCAATTTTATAGCAAATTTTCTGAACTCTTAAAAAAATAAAAATGGTCACTCATGGTCACTATTTAAAAAAAAATCGAAAAACTGCTAATATTTCACTAAAATTAAACTTTCGGTGGCTATATCTTGAAAACAGAGCCTTTTATCAAAAAGTCTGTAAAGCACTTTTTAATTGGAAATTCAATTTTACATTACATCAAATTTGTTTTAGCATGAAATTTCGATTTTTTCCAAAAATCACTATTTTTTCAAAAATTCATAACTCGGCGGCAGATTTTTTCACCATGTTTCTCTATGGCTCAAAAGTTGCGAATTTTCGTCCCCTAAATCATATCAATAAATCTCGAAAATCAAAAAATACATATTTTGGGAAATCGAGTTTTTGTGAAAAATAAAGTTGATTGAAAATCTGCAATTTTTTTCCGTGTACCTATTTTATTTCTCAATAGTCCTCAACAGAAAATTCACTCAACAGTTACAGCTGTTTAAATATTTACGAACCATTTTTGTATGGACAGCAGCCAAAATTGTATGGAGACTTGTATGGGGGTAATTCTCCGCCAACTCACACAGCAGTTGCCCCGACCCCTCTTCGATTTGCGTGAAACTTTGTCCTATGGGGTAACTTTTGTCCCTGATCATGAATCCGAGGTCCGTTTTTTGATATCTCGTGACGGAGGGGCGGTACGACCCCTTCCATTTTTGAACATGCGAAAAAAGAGGTGTTTTTCAATAATTTGCAGCCTGAAACGGTGATGAGATAGAAATTTGGTGTCAAAGGGACTTTTATGTAAAATTAGTACTCAGAATTCCGAAAAAACGTATTTTTCATCGAAAAAAACACTAAAAAAGTTTTAAAAATTCTCCCATTTTCCGTTACTCGACTGTAAAAAATTTTGGAACATGTTATTTTATGGGAAATTTAATGTACTTTTCGAATCTACATTGACCCAGAAGGGTCATTTTTTCATTTAGAACAAAATTTTTCATTTTAAAATTTCGTGTTTTTTCTAACTTTGCAGGGTTATTTTTTAGAGTGTAACAATGTTCTACAAAGTTGTAGAGCAGACAATTACAAAAAATTTGATATATAGACATAAGGGGTTTGCTTATAAACATCACGAGTTATCGCGATTTTACGAAAAAAAGTTTTGAAAAAGTTGGTCGTCATCGATCATGGCCGTTCATAGTCACCTGCGACAGACACGGACGACGAAACGAAGAAAAAAAAATGGTAGAATAACATAATTGCAAAATATTTCACTTTAGAGTTTTAAGGGCCTCAACTTCAACTTTGTCGATTATTCCAAACAATTTAAATCGGCAACCAATGTTAATGCTCTCTTAAAATAAAACTTAAAATTTACAAGTTTAATTCAAATATCAGCTAAAACTTTTTAGCATAAATTCCAAAAAGTGTATTTCTATCGAAAAAAAGCAAAAATTGTAAGAACAGATTCCTTAAAATGAAGTATTTTTTAGATTATTTTACATTTACTAACAATTCGTCTCATATTTTGATGATATAAAAAAAATCAAAGACATTTTGTCCTACGGAGCTATAAAAAATGTAACACTTACAAAGAGAGCCACTCTGACCATGTATGCCCATATTTGTCGGAAGTACCGACCCCCTCGCCACGGCAGCTCGTCGTGGCCATTGTCGTAATTTCGCAGGGAACCGTGCGCCGCGTACGCGCGTCATTGCCGAGAAGAAAGTTGGCAATTTCTTTCGCGCGCGGAAGAGGAGAAAGGTTAGGTTAGGTTGTTATTTTTTTTCTTTCTTTTTGCGCGGCACACTTTTTGTGGACAGCCCCCGCTGCAATAGAAAAATACCCGATGTGTGTCAATTTGCCAGCGAGACCACGACGAGAGCGGCAAGAGTAAATCGCTTTTTTATGCTTCGGAGAAAGTTTTCGGGGGGAGGCCCCCAGAATTGAGGTAACGACGACGGTGATGGTGACTTTGCATAAACTGCCACCACGTTGAATGCACAAACATAACGAGGACGTGAATGGGCTTGAACGTGGTGTGGCTTGTTGTGTGGGGTGTCCATTGTTGGCGAAATTGGCAACGCTGACGAGGGTGTTTTTTTTCACAATTCGATTTGATTTGGTAGTTTTTGCTAATCACAGCGTGTCAAGGGTCGGGTAGAGAAATTTGGTCAGCGACATTGATAGATTGTTTGTCATTCATAAAAAAAAACAGAACAGAATAATTTCTAAGGCGCTTAAAGATATCAGAAATTCAGATTCTAGTTAAACCAATAAGTAAAATATAGGATAAAAACGTTACTTAATCCACCCTTAGGTGCCTTCCTCAAATTTAAAGGGTGCTATCCAAAAGAGACACAAAAGGGCGGTGTTTTTCAGTATTTTATCAATTTGACTCATTATTCATACTATCCAACGATAGGTCGCATGAAAGATCCGGACAACGTTTAAATCAAAATATCTGAGATCCAAAAAAAGTGCATAAATAACACTTAAGTGTTTATAACTTTTGATAAGGTAATTAAATCTTCAATGTTTTGGACTCGTTGGAAAGGTCTTTTAAATACCTTTCTAAAAATGTGTAGCATGACGGCCTTTCTTACAAAATCCACCCTTCTTACAATCTGGCGAACTTTAGCCAAAATCGTTTTTTAGCATAACTTTTGAAGTACTTTACAAAACATGACGGTATGAAAATATTTCCAATGAAACCTGTAAACGGATCTTAAAACACAGATCCGGACAAAATCGGCCAAGAAAATTCCGAGAACAGTGAGTGTGCAAAAAAAAATCTACGTCTACGTCCATCCACACACACAGACATTTGCTCAGAATTTGATTCTGAATTGATAGGTATACGTGAAGGTGGGTCTACGAGGTCAAATAAAGAAGTCAATTTTTTGAGTGATTTTATAGCCTTTCCTCAGTGAGGCGAGGAAGGCAAAACCGCAAAAAATGTAGGTCTTCTTTCCAAAAGCATTAAGCAAAAAGTTTTGCAAAATATTTGATTCATAAATTCAGTTATGCTACGGTTTCAAATTTGCAAAATATCAATACAATTTTTTTTTTAATTTATATTTATTCAAATTTCTTTTCCATGTACATTCATTCAGTTAAAATATTATTGAGTGTCCAATCACAAACGATGACTTTTCACCTCAATTTAAAATACTAGCAACTTTCATTTATTCATGAAATATTGTAGCTTTCGCTATTCAGTGATTTCAAATGTAGGAGGTCCTACATGTACAAAAGGGAAAAGGGATACCTTAAAACTAACTTATAAACTATATAAAGAGCGGATCAATGTAGCTGAAGACTGCAATGATTTTTGTCGAAATGCATCAATTATCTTATTGGACATAACATCCAAAGTGTCAACTTCGGCTAATTGATGAAGTTCATTGGTGCTGAACCAGGGAGGAAGTTTCAGAATCATTTTCAGAATTTTGTTCTGAATCCTCTGAAGTTTTTTCTTCCTGGTTAAGCAACAGCTTGTCCAGATCGGCACAGCATAAAGCATGGCAGGTCTGAAAATTTGTTTATAAATTAACAGTTTATTCTTGAGACAAAGTCTAGAATTCCTGTTTATAAGTGGATACAAACATTTAATATATTTGTTACATTTAACCTGGATACTTTCAATGTGATCCTTGTAAGTAAGGTTTTTGTCAAAACCAAGTCCAAGATATTTCACTTGATCCTCCCACTTTAAATTTACCTCATTCATCTTTATAATGTGATGACTTTTTGGTTTAAGAAAATCAGCCCTTGGTTTGTGAGGGAAAATAATAAGTTGAGTTTTTGCAGCATTTGGAGTAATTTTCCATTCTTTCAAATAAGAATTGAAAATATCCAAGCTTTTTTGTAATCTTCTTGTGATGACACGAAGGCTTCTGCCTTTGGCGGAGATGCTTGTGTCATCAGCAAAAAGTGATTTCTGACATCCTGGGGGCAAATCAGGCAAGTCAGAAGTAAAAATATTGTATAAAATTGGACCCAAAATGCTTCCTTGAGGGACGCCAGCACGTACAGGTAGTTGATCAGATTTGCTATTCTGATAACATACCTGCAGAGTACGATCCGTCAAATAATTTTGAATAATTTTCACGATATAAATCGGAAAATTAAACCTTTTCAATTTCGCAATCAAACCTTTATGCCAAACACTGTCAAATGCTTTTTCTATGTCTAGAAGAGCAGCGCCAGTAGAATTGCCCTCAGATTTGTTGCTTCGAATCAAATTTGAAACTCTCAACAACTGATGAGTAGTTGAATGCCCAAGGCGAAATCCAAACTGCTCATCAGCGAAAATGGAATTTTCATTAATGTGTGTCATCATTCTATTAAGAATTATTCTTTCGAATAATTTACTAATAGATGAAAGCAAACTAATGGGCCGATAGCTCGAAACTTCAGCAGGATTTTTATCCGGTTTCAAAATCGGAATTACTTTGGCATTTTTCCAACTACTGGGAAAATATGCCAAATCAAAACATTTGTTGAAAATTTTGACCAAGCTACTTAAAGTTGCTTCTGGTAATTTTTTAATTAAAATGTAAAAAATGCCATCCTCACCAGGGGCTTTCATATTTTTAAATTTTTTGATAATTGATTTTATTTCATTCAGATCCGTATTAAAAACTTCATCTGATGAAAATTCTTGTTCAACAATATTCTGAAATTCTATTGAAATTTGATTTTCAATAGGACTCAAAACATTCAAGTTGAAATTATGAGCACTCTCAAACTGCTGAGCAAGTTTTTGAGCTTTTTCTTCATTAGTTAATAGAATATTATCACAATCTTTTAAAGAAGGGATGGGTTTTTGAGGTTTCTTAAGAACCTTTGAAAGTTTCCAAAAAGGTTTGGAATAAGGTTTAATTTGTTCAACATCTCTTGCGAACTTTTCATTTCGCAGGAGAGTGAATCTGTGGTCAATAACCTTTTGCAAATCTTTTTGAATTCGCTTCAGTGCAGGATCACGAGAACGTTGATACTGTCTTCGGCGAACATTTTTCAGACGAATCAGAAGCTGAAGATCGTCATCAATAATGGGAGAATCAAATTTGACTTGAACTTTAGGAATAGCAATATTCCTAGCATCCAAAATTGCATTAGTTAAAGATTCCAAGGCTGAATCAATATCAGCTTTGGTTTCTAAAACAAAATCATGATTTAGATTATTCTCAATATGATGCTGATACCTGTCCCAATTAGCTTTGTGGTAATTAAACACAGAACTATTGGGTCTGGTAACTGCTTCATGAGAAAGTGAAAAAGTTACTGGAAGGTGATCAGAATCAAAATCAGCATGAGTCACTAAAGGACCACAATACTGACTTTGATTTGTCAAAACCAAATCAATTGTTGATGGATTTCTAACAGAAGAAAAGCAAGTTGGCCCATTCGGGTATAAAACCGAATAAAGACCAGAAGTGCAATCTCTGAACAGAATTTTACCATTGGAATTTACTTTTGAATTATTCCAAGATTGGTGTTTGGCATTAAAATCACCGATGATCAAAAATCGAGATCTATGCCGAGTAAGTTTATTCAAATCCCCTTTGAAATAATTTTTATTTTCCCCAGTGCATTGGAAAGGCAAATATGCAGCTGCAATCATAATTTTCCCAAAAGAAGTTTCAAGTTCAATGCCCAAGCTTTCAATAACTTTTAACTTAAAGTCACGTAACGTGCTATAAGTCATACTACGGTGGATAACTATTGCAACTCCACCGCCATTTCGATTCATTCGGTTATTAGTTATAACTTTATAATCTGGATCACTTTTCAAATAAGTGCCAGTTTTTAAAAATGTTTCGGTTATAACAGCAACATGCACGTTATGAACTCGTAAAAAGTTGAAAAAATCATTTTCTTTCGCTTTTAAAGAGCGAGCATTAAAATTCATAATATTGATGGAATTACTTAGATCCATGATTAAACTTCAGGGTAAGAACAACATCATTCGCAAATTTTAATCCAATCTGGATTGCTTCCATCATGGATGTAGCATTACTCATTGTTTGAATCAAACCAAACAGTGAGTTTTGCAAAAAAGTCATTTTTTCAAACGTAACATCGCCGAGATCAGAAGATCCCAAAGCGTTGCCAGCAGAAACATTTTCAAATGAGATTTGAGGTACCTGCCCAATTTCAGAAAGATTGGTAGAGGATTTAAAATTCGTGGATGAACCCGAAACGACGTTAGCATAAGAAATGCCATTGTTGTTACCTAACTTTTCCACGGTAGGGGTATTTCTTGAAGTGTTCGAGTGAGACAGCACGAACGTTTGATTTAAAGATGCAGGTACAACCTGACTTTGAGAAAATTTTGGTTTGGATTTCGGCTGATGCTTAGCACGAGAATCCAAAACCTTTTTTCTGATGGGGCAATCCCAGAAATTTGATTTGTGATTTCCACCACAATTTGCACATTTAAATTGGGTGACTTCTTTCACGGGACAATTGTCCTTGTCGTGAGAAGAATCCCCGCAAACCATGCATTTTGGAACCATGGCGCAATGATCAGTACCGTGACCGAATGCCTGGCAACGCCGGCACTGGGTCAGATTCTGGCCATTACCGCCATGTTTCTTAAAATGCTCCCACTTTACCCGTACATGGAACAAAAACTGAACTTTGTCCAAAAGTTTCAAATTGTTGATTTCATTTCTGTTGAAATGAATCAGATAAAATTGTGAAGTCAAACCAAAGCGAGAAATATTCCCGTTTGATTTTTTCTTCATTGGTATTACTTGGGATGGGGCAAAGCCAAGCAACACCTTAAGTTCGTTTTTGATCTCATCCACCGACAAGTCGTTGGAGAGACCTTTCAGGACCGCCTTGAATGGACGAGCATTCTTGGTCTCATACGTGTAGAAATTGTGTTTGTGGTTTTTTAAATAACCAACAAAAGTTTGGTGATCTTGGATAAAACACCGAAACTGTTTGTCAATGGAATTGGAGGATTGACCTCACATTCAGAATCAGAATCAGACCTCAGAAGAGGCTGTTTTCTTTTTCTGTTTCCGTTAGCCGGTTTAGCGTTCAAACGCTTCACCGACGTAACGACCAAATCTTCAGAAGATTTGCGTTTACCTTTGTTTTGACGCATTTTGCAAGCAAAGTTCTCTTAAAAAGATGGCTTCGTTTGTAAAATACAACAAAATTTCAGGTGGGGTTAGTCTTGAAAAGACTGTTTAGAATTTTGGAAAATAACTCAGGTAGTCTTTAAAAAGACTGTGAATTTTGTTTTGAAATAACTCTGAGCTTAGGTAGTAAAAAATACCGCAGCTCTAGTGTCCGTTCACCACGAAGGTTCGCAAGACACTGATATCAATACAATTATTAAGGGGTCATTCTCCGTCAACTCAACACCGCAGTTGCCCCGACCCTCGTCGATTTGCGTGAATACGAGTGGTCAATAATTTGCAGCCTGAAATGGTGATGATTTAGAAATTTGGTGTTAAAGAGACATTTATGTAAAATTGGACGCCCGTTTTGAATGAGTACTCAGAATTCTGAAAAAAACATACTTTTCATCAACAAAATACAAAAAAGTTTCAAAATATTTTCCATTCTTCGATATTCATTTTTTTTGGCACATGTCATGTTATGGGAAATTTAATGTACGTTTCGAATCTAGGTAAGTTTTTTTCCTCAACACAAAATAATTATTTTAAAATTTTGTGTTTTTTTATAACTTTACAGGATGACAATTACAAAAAAAAATGATTTAAAAAGTTTTAATTATTTGGCCTACAACTTTGTACAACATTGTTACTCGTTATAAAATAAATCTGAAAAGTTACAGAAAACAAGAAATTATATAATAAAAAATGTGTTCTGAGTGAAAAAACCATCCTTCTAATTTATTGCAGATTCGAAAAGTATAACATTTCTCTTTTTTTTTTACATTCGAGAAACGAATAATGGCAGAGTGCATTAAAATATTTAACTTAAATTTAAAAATGCATATTTTCAATATGCTATCACCGCCATTTTGGCCACCATATTAAACTTAAAAATTTTAAATGATTTTAGAGTATTGTATGGATTATACTTAAGAGGCAATATTTGTAAATTCTGCTCGGTTTGTTCTAGAGGTCGTATCGAGGTGCTCAGATTTTAATGAAACTTGAGGTCCAAAAAACCTAAAAAATCTTAAAATTGCTCGCATTTTCGTAAAACTTCATCAATTCCAACTGTCGTAGATGCATTTGAAAGGTCTTTTGAAGCACTTCAAAATGAGGTATAGACATCCAGGATCGGTTTGACTTTTTCTCATAGCTTTTGCAAACTACTGTTAAAAATTGATTTTTTTTAAACCTTAATATCTTTTTGCAACAGCCTCCAACACCCATATTCCCATAGGTCAAAAGTAAGGGAATTTCATGGACTATAAGCCTACGGTAATAACTTTTTGGCCAATCGCAGTTTTTCTAATAGACTTTCGATTTTTCTACAACAAACATTTTACAACGTTAGTTTTTGCCCTGTAGGCAACCATAGCGGCACCACTTGGTCTCAATTTTGTCATATTTGGAATCCTCGGAAAATTTCACGTTAGTTAGAAGTATTGGAATGGGAAATTTGATTTAAAAAATAATTAAATATTGAGGTAAAAAATCAATTTTTAACAGTAATTAGCAAAAGCTATGAGAAAAAGTCAAACAGATCCTGGATGTCTATGGCCCATTTTGAAGTGCTTCAAAATACCTTTCAAATGCATCTACGAAAGTTGGAATTGATGAAGTTTTACGGAAATGCGAGCAATTTTAAGATTTTTTAGGTTTTTTGGACCTCAAACTTCAAAGCTCGTTTTACCCCACTTCCCTTTGTCGTAGAGGGCTCATATTTGGCATGAGTTCATCTCATGTATAGACAAACAAACGCTGAAAGTTTCATCCAAATCGGAGCACCTCGATACGACCTCTAGAACAAACCGAGCAATATTTACAAATACTGCCTCTTAAGACGTGTTTTGCTCGTGTTGTCATCTCGCGTGCTTGGAAGTTTTTGACAGATGGAGGTGGAGGAATCCTCCGAGGAGGAAGATTTTCGTCCCGTCCGCGGGAATCGGAAGCGGAAGAAGTCCAACGAGGTCACTGGAATCGGCATCGAAGGAGAAAAAGTTGAGAAGACCCTGCTCAACAACAACAAGTTCAGCCCGCTAGCGGATAACAAAAACAACAACAATGCCAGCCCAGCAGGAGGAGGGGACGCCCCGGCGGTTCCACCACCCGGCCAGTCGGCAGGTAAACAAAAGCAACCACCTTTGGTGGTGAAGAACACCACGGATTTTTACAAGCTCGTGGCGATAGTGGAAAGTTGTAAATTAGGTTTCAAACCGATTTACAAACTAACCCGATTTGGAACCAAGGTGACCTGCTTCTCTGTCAAAGATTTTGACAAGTTGCAAGAGCTACTCAAGAAGAAGAAAGTGGAATTCTACACCCACGAACGGCGGAGCGAACGAAATCATCGGGTGGTTCTTCGTGGTTTTCCTGATGAACTGAAACCGGACGAGGTCAAGTACCTTCTGAAGAGGGATCTCAAGCTGGACGCGCTGGAGGTGCATATCATCAAGCGGAAGGAAAAGTCCACCGTGGACGAAACTCCGTACATTGTGGTCTTCCCCAAGGGATACACCAATCTGAAGAAGCTCTCTGCAATGAAAGTTGTGGCAAGCACTATCATCCGGTGGGAGGCCTACCGGAACAAGCGGCCGAACGTGACCCAGTGCAGGAACTGCTTGCAGCTGGGTCATGGAACCAGGAACTGTCACCTGAAAGGCAGGTGTAACAACTGTGGGGGTCCCCACAAGACGGACGAGTGCAAAGTCCAAGAAGCCGAGCCGAAGCGGTGTGCCAACTGCTCTGGAGCTCACGAAGCCACGGACCGCAGCTGCCCCAAGCGTGCGGACTTTATCCAGAGGCGCCAGCAGGCGTCGAAATTGAAACCGCCGGCAAGGAAGGCGGAGAAGCAGAGTCCAGCAGTTCCGGCGTTCACGCCGGCGGAGTTCCCTCCGCTGCCGGGCGCAGTTCCGGACGGAAAATCGAAGGATCGCCCTCGCCCCGCAGGAAAAAGCCAAGGAAGCAGTGGCTCCCGAGACGGTCGAGCCACGAAGGAGGAAGCCGGGGAGGTGCTCTACAGTTCGGTTGAGCTGTGGGGCATTTTCTCCGAGTACATCGGCAGGTTCAAGACCTGTAAGACCCGCTTGGACCAAGTAACCCAGGTCAGTTAATTTGTTTTTGTTTTAATAGGAACGTGCAAAAGAACGGAATTGCAATTGCTATATTTTTTAAGTTTCTGATAAAAAAATATCATCGTAATTAAAAATAATTAACATTGAACAGTGTTTTAAAAAGTGAAAATTCAGATCATTGTTAGCAAGACATTTTCGAAACGAGAAGGTTTATCGCCCACAGGACATCGACCTCGGGGCACCTAGGAAGGTAGCTTCGTATAAACACAACCACTTAGTACGGACGTGCAAATAATCGCAACGGTGGTGAACCTAAAGGCAGAGGTGCCATATTAAGTCACACACCACACCAGAGTCACACAATCGTAGCCAGGCTGAAGGTTGGCCGTTGGCCTTGCCGGTCGGTCTTCATTGCGTAAATTTGCGTGCGTTATCTGGTCGACCGAGATTAGAGCCGGAGTTCTCAAAACCAGGAAACGAGGCAAATTTCAATTTGTGCGAAAAAAAAAGAAAAACAAATTGAACGCGACGTGACCTAGATTTCGAATTTGTGTAATATCAGCACCTTGTCAGCTCAGTTTGGCATTGGGACGCAGTTTACGACGACTAGGCCAGCTTGAGCTGATATAGCTGAGTTGAGTCGAGTTGATTCATGGCCGGTTTCCCGCGGTGATAATGAAAGTGGATGAGCCGCACTGGAAAACACCGCGTTGATGTTATCACATAGAGAAAGTTTGCGCAAAAACAGTGGAATCTTTTGCGCGGTGAAGCGAACGAGAGGTTTTTGCGATAAATACAATATTTTGCAACTCTGAGAGGTTTCGATAATTTATAGTACTCTAATTCCATAAAACTATAATTAATATTAGTTAAGATTAAAATCATGAAGAAAGTAAAAAAGCAAGCAATAGATTTCAAAATAACTTTAAAATAAGTTTAATTATATTTTTTTTACAATAAAAAAAATAAAAAAAATATGTCATCTTTGAAAGGCCGTTACATTTAAATTAAAATTTTATTTATTTTTTTTTATTTAAACACATTTCAAAGTTCATATTTTAAAGAAAATGTTGAAAAGCAATAAAATAAAAATATCTAAACATTACATCACCGCAAAACAAGGGAAAGGTCGAAGCATTCCAGAATGAGTTAATTCCTTCAATAAACAACAACAACACGATCAACCTCTCTGAAAGCTCTCTTCCGCGTCTCTCCACTTCAAACCAACATCTCCGATGGGGGGAACTGACTTCCAGAAGAGAACCAGCGAGATCCCGCGGGCTCCCAGTCAGTCAGTGGGTGAAGAAAACAAGTTAGAAAGCAGCCCCGAATGTAGGTTAAGTGTGAGCGAAGAAAAGAAACAAACCTGAAATACCTGATGTGATGCGATGAACATGGGAGTGTGTGTGTTTGTGTGTGCTCATTTGTACTGCGACAGTGTGTGCATTAGCAAGAGAAATGCTTTCTTTTGTTCATTTTAATGGTGTAAGTGAGTTTATATTAAATTTTCTGGAATATTCTAGAAGGCTGAATTTAAACTTTTTTTTTATTGAAATAGTTTGACAACAATGATAATCGTGACGACTATCATGCTTAAGATAACCTAAAAAGGGTTTGTGATTTGTTGATCAAAGAGAGAAGTAACAGAAAAAAATGTAGGCTCAACGAAGAGTTATGGAAAGGGTGACGTTAGTGTGGTCGAAGAGAAAACGCAATCACCGTGAGGAGGCTGGCGAAGAGATATGATGAGAGATGGGATAACAATGAAATAATAAGGCGTTTTGCGATAACAGGTGCGATAATCGAATGAAGAAATGAAAGAAAGAAAAGGAAAGGAAACGAAGGAAGGAAGGCGGTACTCGGCTAATATTGGAAAATGGAAAGAAAGATGAAACGGCAATTAAATCAATTACAGCTTGTGTATCATGTGAGAGTGGATCCGTTGTGGATACGACGTTGAGGGAGATGATTCAATATTGCACAAGAATGGTTTTTTTTAAAATAATAATTGCACTATCAGTTTGTTTACAAATAATAATCCATAAAGTGATTTTCGATCGCAAATTTCAAGATATTTAATTTTATTTTCTAAAAGTTCATATTTTTGGAACCAGACTTTTTTAAAACTCATAAAACATAAAAAAAAACTAAATAAAGCTACAACTTAAAAACTGGGTCATGAATAGAGAGAATGCGTAACGTGATTTTCGAATAATCCCACTTTGTTTACATCTACGAAGCAGGAGGCTGTTCAAGCACAAGCATGAACTTTTCTTACTGATAAATGAGCTGTTTTACAATCAGTAATATGTGTTTTATTTTGTCTAGCTTTGACATTTTTTTGCTGGAAAATTTTCGCGTTTCGATCGGTTAGAAGAGATTTTTTTTACGGTTGACGCAGAAGTGCAGCGAGAATGTAATTCTGCGATGTTGCAGATAAATTCCCGGGCTGATTTTGGAATCCTGCAGCTCTTCCTGATCCAGCGAAAAAACATCGCTAACTCTAGCAACGGAACGGAACGTAACGGAATCAAACAATAAAGACAGCTTCTGGATGGATACAACCGCATTGACTCCATAAACAACTTCCATTCATAATTATAAAAAATACGATCTCGCCTTCAACTTTCTTAAGGTTTCTAGATTTGAACCCCAAGTCCTCAGAAGCCACACATTTTTCATTCTTGCAAAAAAAAAAGTTTTTTAAATGATCGATCACAATACTCTCTACTTTTGGCGAACAATAAATAGGTTCCACTTTGACAGTTTGAAATTGAGGCCGTTTAGCAAACCACTATTCAGCACCCAGCTTAACCCTCTACAACCCAACCCGTCTTTAGACGGGCTTCGATCTAAAAAATCGCCAAAAAACAATTTTCCAACCGATTTTTGATCTTTAAAAAGCATTGGAAAGAAGAACTCTTAAAATTTTAGAAAATTTCAGGGTTGGAAGTTTAACTTGTTTTATGAGACTTTGCCAATGTTTTTAAAATGTCATTTTTTTAGGGGTCAACTTTGACTGTGTTTTTAACTAACATTTCGTATATTTTCAGTAAAAAGAAGTATGCAGTAATTTTTGTAGTGTCCCAGACTATGCCTCTACGCATTTTTTTGCAATTTAAATGATGATGGTGCGATTCTATAGCAGAAAATGTGAAAAACATGCAAAGAATTGAAAAAGTGGTTGTAAAAACATGAAAAAAACTAACCTAATCCACCTATGTGGTTGATGCCTTCCTCACTTTTTACCAAAAATGGGTAATATGAGTGGTTTGGACACACATTTCAGCTTTTTTTAGATCCAAAAAAAACACAGATATAACTTATGTGGTAATAACTCGAGACAGGGTTGCCAGATCTTCAATGTTTTGGACTCATTGGAAAGGCATTTCAATTACTTAACCAACGATGGGTCGGATGATGGATCCAGACATAGTTTACATACATTTAAGTGAGATCCGGCTTCAAAAAAGTACATAAATATCACTTAAGTGGTCATAACTCGAGACAGGGTTGCCAGATCTTCAATGTTTTGGACTCTTTGGAAAGGCCTTTCAATTGCCTAACCAACGATGGGTCGGATGATGGATCCGGACATAGTTTACATACATTTAAGTGAGATCCGGCTTCAAAAAAGTACATAAATATCACTTAAGTGGTCATAACTCGAGACAGGGTTGCCAGATCTTCAATGTTTTGGACTCATTGGAAAGGCCTTTCAGTTACCTAACCAACGATGGGTCGGATGATGGATCCGGACATAGTTTACATACATTTAAGTGAGATCCGGCTTCAAAAAAGTACATAAATATCACTTAAGTGGTCATAACTCGAGACAGGGTTGCCAGATCTTCAATGTTTTGGACTCTTTGGAAAGGCCTTTCAATTGCCTAACCAACGATGGGTCGGATGATGGATCCGGACATAGTTTACATACATTTAAGTGAGATCCGGCTTCAAAAAAGTACATAAATATCACTTAAGTGGTCATAACTCGAGACAGGGTTGCCAGATCTTCAATGTTTTGGACTCATTGGAAAGGCCTTTCAGTTACCTAACCAACGATGGGTCGGATGATGGATCCGGACATAGTTTACATACATTTAAGTGAGATCCGGCTTCAAAAAAGTACATAAATATCACTTAAGTGGTCATAACTCGAGACAGGGTTGCCAGATCTTCAATGTTTTGGACTCTTTGGAAAGGCCTTTCAATTGCCTAACCAACGATGGGTCGGATGATGGATCCGGACATAGTTTACATACATTTAAGTGAGATCCGGCTTCAAAAAAGTACATAAATATCACTTAAGTGGTCATAACTCGAGACAGGGTTGCCAGATCTTCAATGTTTTGGACTCATTGGAAAGGCCTTTCAGTTACCTAACCAACGATGGGTCGGATGATGGATCCGGACATAGTTTACATACAGTTAGGTGAGATCCTGCTTCAAAAAAGTACATAAATATCACTTAAGTGGTCATAACTCGAGACAGGGTTGCCAGATCTTCAATGTTTTAGACTCATTGGAAAGGTCTTTTAATTACCTTTCCAACGATGGGTCGGATGATGGATCCAGACATCGTTTACATGCATTTAATTGAGATCCGGATATTTGTGAAAACACTACTTATCGAAACTTCAAACAATTCAATAGCGATGTATGGGATCCTAAACCAAGCCGAATGCAACTGGTTGCATCAAAATCGGTTCAGCCAGTGCTGAGAAAACTCAGTGAGAATTTTGGTCACATACATACATACACACACACATACACACACACATACACACACACAGACATTTGTTCAGTTTTTGATTCTGAGTCGATATGTATACATGAAGGTGGGTCTAGGAGCTTTTAATAAAAAGTTCATTTTCAGAGCAGGATTATAGCCTTACCTCAGTGAGGAAGGCAAAATAGATAGGCGAAATGTAATTTTATTAGGTGGTAGAGTAGGCCAAATACTACTAAAAACAAACATTAACAAAACAAGATAAATGCAAATTAAAATACTAAAAATGAAACAAGAAAAACATAAAACAAGAGAAGTGAAGTTTTTCGTAATACAAAAGTTGCTCAAAATGACCTCCTAAACACGGGAAAAATAAATATTTTCGAAAAAAAAATTTGGGCAGTAGAGGGTTAAAACGATGAAATGTGTGTATGCAACCAACCAAACGGAGCCACGCGGCCGCTTCTTACAAACTGAGTTGTTTTTATATGTATTTTAGATTTTCATTCTATACATGCAAATAACTCGCATAGGCATTTAGAAAGTGTTAGCTCTGCCGAGCTTGGGTGACCCATTTCTACGCAGGCTAGCCGTGCGTGGGGTACCTCAGCTTGAGCCGACAAGCCCCGTCCTAAAGAACGTTTGCATCAATCGGATTTAAACGTTAATCAGAATTTCCGAATCTCTGCCAAACGGACAAAACCCCGGTGCGTATTTAGTTGGTAGTAACAGTATTCCTCATTCCAGTCAAATCTCACCAAGCCGTGATGGCGCAGTGTTTAGCATTTTTGCTTAACAATTCATAGAACGGAGCATCGAACCCCGCCTCGAGCGACTTTGATTATTAGTTCATAATACGTATTTCAAGTATTTTAAAGTCTTAAACTTTTACGTTGAGGGGGGGCATCGAACCCAGGACCATCCGCTTACAAAAGCGAACATCGTTACCAGTCAGCCACGACCACTCCCATATTTTTGTTCGTTCCGTTCCGTGAAAATTAAACGAAGATCCTAAAAGGAAAGAGCTCACCGGGATAGGACAAAACATAGAGACAAATCCAATTCTGTGACTCGATCATCTCGACCACCATTCAGCGTAAATCGCTTCCGACAGCACCCAATTTTCACCAGCAGCTTCAAAAGGTTCTGCTTCTAGCTAGGGCAAGCTCACCCTAGAATATCCCTGACTTCGGTTTTGCTTGCCAAAAACTACCACTGTATTTCCAGTTTACAAATAACATTTTTCTTTAGAACCAAATTGAAATTCTGCCGCTCAACATTAGACATCCGATTCTGAACCTCCCGGGCAATCAAAATATGAAACATAAAATTCAATTAGAAAACTATATAATCAAAATAAGAAACGAAAAAACGCGGAGCAAACATTTAAAAATCATTCAGGAAGGGAGACAAAACTTTGAAAAATATTTACAACGGCCTTAGTAAAAAAGTTGAACTAGTTAAATAGGTAATTTTAATTTCGAATGTAGTTATTTTTTCTGAATGGTGCTACGTATAATCTACAACTTTGCTGAAGACTCCAAATCGATCATTTAAATTTAACGTAAGTAAGGTTACTTCGAATGTTTCAGTTGAAAAAAAAAAGTAATTAATTGTTTGTTTATATATTTTATTATCTTTAAATAAATTGTTTATAAATTTGAGGATAAGCAAGTTAAAGTTCAAATGCGTTCAAAATTTATTATGCATTGATTTTTTCGTAAAAATAAATTTAACTGTATGAACCAAACATTATTCAAATTTGCTATAACAGTTGTTCATGCAATTAAATCAGAAGATATTTTTGAATTCTTATTCATAAATACTTAAAATAAAGTAAGTAATTAACTTAAATAAACTTTTTATTGTGTAAAATTTTCAAAAAAAAAAAATTTTCATTGAGAAAAACATGACACTTTGAGAGTAATGAAATAATCCTTTTTATAAATGTTTCATAACTATCTGTAACTGGATTACATTAGTTCACTGTAGTAACATACCCATTTAGTAAAACCAACCCGTAAAATTATAGAAATAAAAATGCAAAATTGCTTCATATGACATAGGGAATGTATTGACAATGTTTCATCCATTTGTAAAAAGTACAACTGTAAAAATCACGGAATTATTTGCGAAAATTACTTTTAAGGCATGACATTTTTTAACTAAATTAACTGAAACTTGGAAATTCCAAATGAGGATAGAAGCCCTGGTAATACTTTTTTCATTAATTCGATCAACCTAATTTTTTGACTCGGCCTTTTATTTACTAAAATTTGCAACAAGTCATTCAACGGAAAAATTTATTCCATTTAGCAACCACTAAAACAACTCAATTCCACGAACCTAATCTGCCCATGTTCGCATAAATGTCCCATATGAAAAAACAGCATGCTGAGAAAAACGCATTTGAAGTTTGTCCCACACATAAGGCTACGTGTTAAGTTTTCGCGAAAAAACTGGATTTCTTCCTGATTTCTTGAACAAAGTACTGGATGTTATAGGCTTTTCTGAAAGAGCACACGATTTTGAACCAAACTGCATCATTAACTCATAAACGATGAAAATGCATATGGGACATTTATGCGATCATGGGTAGTAATCCCCTTGGCCATCGTAACTCCAAGTGCCTAATTGAAACCAGAAGAGCACAGGGATTGACCTCAAAACGTGGAGTACGATCTCCGCTGCTTTCAGCCCAGACCTTTCCAAGCGTTCTCCAGTGGGTTTGAAGGAGAAAGATTGCCGGCGAGTCTCTGGCTGCCTACACGAGTGCGAGATGGTGTCACCATTTCTAGGTTATGCTCCGCTCAAGTCACCGGGCACGAAAAGGGTTCAAACGAACCGTGCCGCCGCCACGCGCTCGCGATGAAGAAAGTATGAATAATTTCTATGCTCTCGGGTCTCCCGGCATGGTTGCACACAGAATGGCAAACGCTGTTGGTGGTGATGTGGCGCGAAAGTCTTTGCAAGCTTTTTGAATTAGCGTCTATGTACTTGGTTTGGCACAGAGATCGGGCTGTGTTTGATGACCTCGATTTGGAACACTTTCTCGTTTAGAACTACCAGAATAGTGATGATTGTTGTATCATTGGGTGATGGATTCATATAAAAAATTCAAAAAAGATTAGCTATGAATATCTTTTTTTCGTTGTCTTATTTTGAGTCGGTGAGCTCAAATGCTGCAAAGTGATTTGGAAATTTTTAATCCAAGATGACAGCAAGGCTAGCCTAAAATGCATTTGGTAATGCAAACACTGAAAATTTACGGAAATAGGGTAATTGAAAGGTTGGTTTATTTAATAATTAATGTTTGATTTTATTCAAATATGAACAGTCGAAAAATAAAAAAGACGTTATTACATTACATTAAGGTTATTACATAGTCAAGGTCTGAGGGTCACCAAATTTTGGTGTTATCTTTATAGGAATTTTTTTAAAGTAGATTTTATTCCTCTTTTGGCCCACCTTTCTCAATTTGAATTTACTTTTCATAAGTTAATTTAGTGGCCGGGGTGGATGGAAGCTATGGTGTAAGATGTTTGTAATTGCCTCAACAATCAAGCCTTCGGACACTTAGTTCCGAGTAGGAATTTCGTAACAGAGAATGCCAAGGCAATGCTGTAGAGCGAATAATTTGAAATTAATTAAGTTTATTATGAAGAGGGTGTAGAGGGGCAACTTAAACTTTGATCAATATTTTGAACGACTTAGCATTTATTTTTTTTATTATATTTGAAGTAAATTGATGTCTTTTAGACGAAAAAAAAAGTTTTCTGTTGCGCTATAGTTTAGAAAGGCGCAAAATCTGATTTAAGATTCATGATTTTTCTGAAAAAATATGAAAACATTGGTCCTAATTTTTTAACTTGCGATGACTCTGAAACTATTGATTTGATTTTCAATGTTAAAAATTAAAACTTGTGTGAAATTTTCTTCCCTTTTCAGTATAAATAATTTGAAAATTTTAAAATTCTAGCCAAACATTTCAAAATGCCTAAAATAAAAGGTTCAAGCCCTTTCATAAGGCTTCTGTTGTTTTTTGGTAACCAAATAAAAAAATATTTGAGGAAATTTTCTCAGTTCTTTGAAAATATGTTTTACAGCTGAGCAGTTCGCTCAGATTTCGGTCATTCGATTTTTTTTTTGTATTTTTTAATCCGAATGAAACTTTTTAAGTGCCTTCGGTATGCCCAAAGAAGCCATTTTGCATCACTAGTTTGTCCATATAATTTTCCATACAAATTTGGCAGCTGTCCATACAAAAACGATGTATGAAAATTCAAAAATCAGTATCTTTTGAAGTAATTTTTTGATCGATTTGGTGTCTTCGGCAAAGTGTAGGTATGGCTATGGGCTGCACTGAAAAAAAATGATACACGGTAAAAAAAATTGTGACTAAAACTTGATTTGCAAAAAAACACTATTTTTAACTTTTTTTATTTTTTGATATGCTTTAGAGGACATAAAATGCCAACTTTTCAGAAATTTCCAGGTTTTGCAAAAAATCTTTGACCGAGTTATGATTTTTCAATACTGATTTTTTTCAAAAAATCGAAACATTGGTCGCAAAATTTTTTAAACTTCATTTTTCAATGTTAAATCAAATTTGCAATCAAAAAGTACTTAAGTGAAATTTTGATAAAGTGCACCGTTTTCAAGTTGAAGCCATTTTTAAGTAACTTTTTTGAAAATAGTCGCAATTTTTCATTTTTTAAATAAGTGCACATGTTTGCCCACCTTTGAAAAAAATATTTTTGAAAAGCTGAGAAAATTTTCTATATTTTGCGATTTTGAACTTTATTGATACGACCCTTGGTTGCTGAAATGTTGCCATGTAAGTGTTTAAAAACATGAAAATTGATGTTTTCTTAGTCTCACCCAAACAACTCACCGTTTTTTAATGTCGATATTTCAGCCACTAATGGTCCGAATTACAATGTTTAAATTTGAAACATTCGTGAAATTTTCCGATCTTTTCAAACAAAATAATTTCAATATTTTTAAACCAAGACTAACATTTTAAAAGAGTGTAATGTTGAATATTTAGCCCTTTTGAAATGTTAGTCTTGATTTAAAAAAATATTGTTTTCGAAAAGATCGGAAAATTTCACGCATGTTTCATATTTTAACATTGTAAATCGGACCATAAGTTGCTGAGATATCGACGTTAGAAAACGGTGGGACGTTTGGGTAAGACTTGGAAAACATCAATTTATATGTTTTTAAACTTTTACATGGCAATATCTCAGCAACTAAGGGTCGTATTAGAGGGTGACGAGCGGGAATTCCCGGGAAAAAAATCCCGGGAAATTGACCATTTTTGGACCTCTCGATTCCCGGGAAATTCGGTCGAGACTCCCGGGAAATTTTTAACTTATAAATATTAAAGCAAAATTATATAAACTAATCAAGAATTATTTGAAAAATTCAAAATTGTTTGGACATTGGATGTTTAATGTTCGATGTTCAAATTTAAATAAACCAATGCTTCTCTAATCTTCCTATTCATATTATTTTATTTTTTAAATTTTATTTTGTCAAAAATTCCAATAACTATAATCGAGAGAAGCCAAAAAAATGTGGACCCCAAAATTTACCTTAAAACATACTCTGCAGTTACACCCCAGAAATGAAATTTAATGTTTTCTTTTTTATCAGAATAGCAAATCTGATCAACTACCTGTACGTGCTGGCGTCCCTCAAGGAAGCATTTTGGGTCCAATTTTATACAATATTTTTACTTCTGACTTGCCTGATTTGACCCCAGGATGTCAGAAATCACTTTTTGCTGATGATACAAGCATCTCCGCCAAAGGTAGAAGCCTTCGTGTCATCACAAGAAGATTACAAAAAAGCTTGGATATTTTCAATTCTTATTTGAAAGAATGGAAAATTACTCCAAATGCTGCAAAAACTCAACTTATTATTTTCCCTCACAAACCAAGGGCTGATTTTCTTAAACCAAAAAGTCATCACATTATAAAGATGAATGAGGTAAATTTAAAGTGGGAGGATCAAGTGAAATATCTTGGACTTGGTTTTGACAAAAACCTTACTTACAAGGATCACATTGAAAGTATCCAGGTTAAATGTAACAAATATATTAAATGTTTGTATCCACTTATAAACAGGAATTCTAGACTTTGTCTCAAGAATAAACTGTTAATTTATAAACAAACTTTCAGACCTGCCATGCTTTATGCTGTGCCGATCTGGACAAGCTGTTGTTTAACCAGGAAGAAAAAACTTCAGAGGAATCAGAACAAAATTCTGAAAATGATTCTGAAACTTCCTCCCTGGTTCAGCACCAGTGAACTTCATCAATTAGCCGAAGTTGACACTTTGGATGTTATGTCCAATAAGATAATTGATGCATTTCGCAAAAATCATTGCAGTCTTCAGCTGCATTGATTCGCTCTTTATATAGTTTATAAGTTAGTTTTAAAGTATCCCTTTTTCCTTTTGTACATGTAGGACCTCCTACATTTGAAGTCACTGAATAGCGAATTTCATGAATAAATGAAAGTTGCTAGTATTTAAAATTGAGGTGAAAAGTCATCTTTTGTGATTGGACACTCAATAATATTTTAACTGAATGAATGTACATCGAAAAGAAATTTGATTTAAAAAAAAAATGTTTTCTTTTTTATAAATCTAGAGTGTTTATAGGGCGTTATGAAAAAAACTCTAGAAATATTATTTTTATTTATTATTTCTAAGAGGTAAAAGCTTTTTCAAGATAAGTTCAAATTCCATATCTTCTCTCGAGCATAGCAATCCTTTTTTTTAATTCTAAGTACCTAAGTTAATTTTCAAGGTAATTTCTTTTTTGATGTCAAAGCGATGTAATTTTATGTTTCACGTCAACCTCAATATTAAACTCTGGAGCGGTAATCTTTGTAAAGTTATGGTTCGCCAATTGTGAATACTCCGGTTTTCCTGATAACTGTAAATATATCTTCAATTAAAATTTACAGTTGACCTTAAAAAGGATGAAAAAAAATTAAATTGTTGTTTTGAGAAGTTCTTTATCATATTGCAAAAATCTCGATACTGGGAAATTATAATAATAAGAAGTTCATGGAACAAGTTTGTGCAACATTTGAAAAGTCACTCATTGCGAATTATGATTCATAAACATTTTAAAACAATTATAGTAAACTATATAGTTCCTAAAAATTATGAGTATACTTAATTTAACGAATAAATAACAAATTTAAAACTCCCGGGTCCCGGGAATTCCCGGGAAATGGCCAAATTCAACTCTCGATTCCCGGGAAATTGAAAATCTCGAGAATCGTCACCCTCTAGGTCGTATCAACAAAGTTCAACATCGCAAAACATAGAGAGTTTTCTCAGCATTTCATAAATATTTTTTTCAAGAGCTGGCAAACATGTGCACTAATTTAAAATAATGAAAAACTGAGACTGTTTTCAAAAAAGTTACTTACAAATGGCTTTAACTTGAAAACACTTGCACTTTATCAAAATTTCACTAAAGTACTTTTTGATTGCAAATTTGATTCTACATCGAAAAATTAAGTTGAAAAATTTTGGTATTGGTTGAAAAATCATAACTCGGTCAAATATTTTTGCACAACCTGGAAATTTCTGAAATGTTTGCATTTTATGTCCTCTAAAACATATAAAAAATAATGTTTTTTTTGCAAATCAAGTTTTAGAGACAAAAAGTAAAATTAAAAATCACCAATTTTTTTTACCGTGTATCATTTTTTTTCAGTGTATTCCATATCCATATCTACAACTACAAGGTCGTATCAACAAAGTTCAACATCGCAAAACATAGAGAGTTTTCTCAGCATTTCATAAATATTTTTTTCAAGAGCTGGCAAACATGTGCACTAATTTAAAATAATGAAAAACTGAGACTGTTTTCAAAAAAGTTACTTAAAAATGGCTTTAACTTGAAAACACTTGCACTTTATCAAAATTTCACTAAAGTACTTTTTGATTGCAAATTTGATTCTACATCGAAAAATTAAGTTGAAAAATTTTGGTATTGGTTGAAAAATCATAACTCGATCAAATATTTTTGCACAACCTGGAAATTTCTGAAATGTTTGCATTTTATGTCCTCTAAAACATATAAAAATAATGTTTTTTTTGCAAATCAAGTTTTAGTGACAAAAAGTAAAATTAAAAATCACCAATTTTTTTTTACCGTGTATCATTTTTTTTCAGTGTATTCCATATCCATATCTACAACTTTGCCCAAGACACCAAATCAATCAAAAAATTCCTTCAAAAGATACAGATGTTTGAATTTTCATACATCGTTTTGCCTTCCTCACTGAGGTAAGGCTATAATCTTGCTCTAAAATTGAACTTTTTATTTAAAGCTCGAAAACCCACCATGATGTATACATATCGACTCAGAATCGAAAACTGAACAAATGTCTGTGTGTATGTGTGTGTGTATGTGTGTGTGTATGTGACCAATAAAGTCACGCAGTTTTCTCAGCACTGGCTGAACCGATTTTGACCAAACCAGTTGCATTCGACTTGGTTTAGGGTCCCATACGGTGCTATTGAATTGTTTGAAGTTTCGATAAGTAGTTCAAAAGTTATGTATAAAAATGTGTTTTCGCATATTTTTGGAAGTTGAATAAATGGCAGTAAACTGAACCAAACATCATCATTATATACATTGTTGAATAGGTAATTGAAAGACCTTTCCAACGAGTCTAAAACATTGAAGATCTGGCAACCCTGTCTCGAGTTCTGACCACTTTAGTGATATTTATGTACTTTTTTGTAGCCGGATCTCACTTAAATGTATGTAAACAATGTCTGGATCCATCATCCAACCCATCGTTGGTTAGGTAATCGAAAGACCTTTCCAACGAGTCTAAAACATTGAAGATCTGGCAACCCTGTCTCGAGTTCTGACCACTTTAGTGATATTTATGTACTTTTTTGTAGCCGGATCTCACTTAAATGTATGTAAACAACGTCCGGATCCATCATCCGACCCAGCGTTGGTTAGGTAATCAAAAGACCTTTCCAACGAGTCTAAAACATTGAAGATCTGGCAACCCTGTCTCGAGTTCTGACCACTTTAGTGATATTTATGTACTTTTTTGTAGCCGGATCTCACTTAAATGTATGTAAACAATGTCCGGATCCATCATCCAACCCATCGTTGGTTAGGTAATCGAAAGACCTTTCCAACGAGTCTAAAACATTGAAGATCTGGCAACCCTGTCTCGAGTTCTGACCACTTTAGTGATATTTATGTACTTTTTTGTAGCCGGATCTCACTTAAATGTATGTAAACAACGTCCGGATCCATCATCCGACCCAGCGTTGGTTAGGTAATCAAAAGACCTTTCCAACGAGTCTAAAACATTGAAGATCTGGCAACCCTGTCTCGAGTTCTGACCACTTTAGTGATATTTATGTACTTTTTTGTAGCCGGATCTCACTTAAATGTATGTAAACAATGTCCGGATCCATCATACAACCCAGCGTTGGTTAGGTAATCGAAAGACCTTTCCAACGAGTCTAAAACATTGAAGATCTGGCAACCCTGTCTCGAGTTCTGACCACTTTAGTGATATTTATGTACTTTTTTGTAGCCGGATCTCACTTAAATGTATGTAAACAATGTCCGGATCCATCATCCGACCCATCGTTGGTTAGGTAATCGAAAGACCTCACCAACGAGTCTAAAATATTGAAGATCAGGTAACCCTGCCTCAAGCTATGATCACCTAAGATGCCACTTATGAGCCCTTGAGTAATATGTGTGTTTTTTGTATTCCGAAACTTAACGAAATTAGACGAAATTTGTGTCCAAACCCATTTTTGGAAAAAAGTGAGGAAGGCACCAACCACATAGGTGGATTAAGTTAGTTTTTGTATGGACAGCTGCCAAATTTGTATGGAAAATTATCTAATCTAATCTAATCAGACCCTAGCGCAGCCAATCTTTCGAAGGGATCCTAGAGAGTGCCTTAGGTTAGATGACGCCTAGCACTCTTCTTGTCATTTATTAACACACACAGAAAAATAGTTTGTAGAATCAGCCTGTACGAGGTTTAATTCAACAAATTTTTTGTTGAATATAATCAACGCCGATTTTGCGTTGAAACAAACCTTGATTTTCTCAAATCCACAAAAATCTTTTGTTGTTTTGAAAAAGTTGCTTTGACGTTTAGCGTTGATTCAACAAAAATCTTGATTTTCAAATCAACAAAACGTTTTGTTGATTCAAATATGCCTTATTTTTCTGCGTGCATCTGTAGTGTGCCATTGCATCGGAATGCATTGAAACATCACAAGCGTTAAAGCGGCCAGACCTTCTGCGTAAAGCCATATCGCAGAGATGACTCGTAATTGGGTTGAGTTTGAGTACAGAGTGTTCGAACAACAACACAATTCTGAATCGACAGGGGAGGAAGAAGCGTGGGGACACACCACCATACGCTCCGAAATTTTGGTTGTATTCGTTGGGAGCACCATCCTAAGAAGGTTTGGTACTCCGGGACCCTCTGGGATGGGACATTGTATTTCCACGAATGCCCTGGACACTATTTGCCGTGGTTATAGCGCCACAACTCGCTCTCTGTAACAGTATTCCTAATTCCAGTCCACGCTCACCAAGTCGTCATGGCCTAGGGTTAGCATTTTTGCTTACCAATCCAAAGGACGGAGGATCGAACCCCGCCTGGAGCGACTTTGATTTTTCGTTTATATTCATCGTTTCAGATTTATGTGTTCTTAACTTTCTCGTTTGGAGCAGATGGGAATCGAACCCAGAACCATTCGCTTACAAAGCGAACACCGTAACCAGTCAGCCACGGCCGCTCCTACCAAATTTGTATGGAAAATTATATGGATAAACTAATGATACAAAATGGCTTCTTTGGGCATACCGAAGGTACCAGAAAAGTTTCCCCGGGCAGACGGTAATAACAAAATTCATGCCATTTATGGATTCTTCATTAAAATTTCATTTTTGCATAACAGTTGAATAACACTTTATGTTATCATAACAAATTTTGTTATTGGTCTGATATTGTTTGAAAGCAAAAACATCTTTAGAATAACATTTTT
Organism: Culex pipiens pallens; assembly: GCF_016801865.2. Taxonomy (NCBI): domain Eukaryota; kingdom Metazoa; phylum Arthropoda; class Insecta; order Diptera; family Culicidae; genus Culex; species Culex pipiens. Next base: position 75,049,080 of record NC_068938.1, on the reverse strand, counting down.
TGTTATGAAAGAATAACTCCAACTGTTATTGGGATGATCGGATTAGTTGTTAAAATAACAAAAAATAATAACAAAGATTTGTTCGAAGAATAACTTAAAATGTTATTAGTCTGTTATTACAATAACAATCGAATAACAAAAAAATCATAACGACGAATAACAAATCTTGTTATAAATAACATAAAATGTTATTGGCTTAGTATTTTCAAATATCAAAAATTGTTATTCCAAAGTTATTACCGTCTGCTTGGGTCATTCGGATTAAAAATTACATAAATTAAAATTCTTAAAAATGACCGATTTCGTAAAGAATTTCTCAGCTTTATTTTTCCTTCATGTAGATAGTATATATTGAAAAAAAAAAAAAAAACAGTAAATATACTTTTCGAAAAACTGCACCTTCAAATATTTATAATTTCATAAAGGCCGTTGCAAATATTTTTTCAAGTTTAAATGAAAAATATTTGAAACGGCCTAAACCATATCCAGATAAATCAATTAATGATTGTAGCTTGCTAACTTTCAGTTGAGTAATGTATTACTTTGAAACAGTCAAAAACATTTTTTAAGCTTTAATTTTAGGTTAAAGTTTCAGATAGGCCGATAATTGAAATGCGATCAAAAAGGGTATATTTCCTCTATGCATAATTAAGTATATGTTTTTTTTTATTTAACAATTCTAATTTCATCGATAACTATTGTTTTCAAAGATTTACCTTGTTACGCTCAAGTGAGCACCAGTGTTCAACTATTTTTTTTTACAATTGGGTCCTAAAATGAAGCTTAGATTGCTGATATTTTTGTTTACAGCGATAAAGCTTATTTTTTTGAGTACAATGACCCTTTGTACGACCACAAAGAGTTTAAAATGGATTTTTAAATCATTTTTGAAAAATTAACCTCGCGGTCCTTCTTGACAGAAAAGCTCCTACTTGACAGCTCGATCCAAGGGGACCATAGTTGATCCATCGAAAAAATGTTGTCTTGTCAATTTTTTTTGAGTTAAAATGAAAAAAAAAGATCAGAAATAGTTTTTAATCGTGTTTTTTACCGATGTACATAAAAATTGACACAGGGCTTTAGTACCCAATTGAGAATTTTTAAAAACTGTTTTTCAATTTAACTGACACTATAATTTTCGGTTAAATAATTATAAGTGAGTCTTTGAACAACTAAAATTCAATCTTTGGAAAGTAAAATCTTTCCATCCAAATTGAATTCAAACTGTGCTCCACCATTGACGCAACACCAATCATTAGCGGCTCCGTGGGTAATAGTTAATTACTTCGCCAAAGCGGAATTCGCCATTACCGTGATCACTGAGCACATAGATTGCAAGCAAGACAACACGCCATTTCTCCACCACCCAATATGCTACCGAGCATAGCGTAATCTACGCGCTTCACTTACTCCGCAACGCAACCCAACACAGCCCATTTTACAATCACCAGCAACAGCATCACCATCAAATGCATCTCAACACTACTTTCACCATCCATTGTAACTGGTCTTGGCTCGCGAATTTCGCACACCATCACCACCGCTCTCCACTCGCCGCGATTTTCACGTTCACGATCACCGCAAATTTATCTTGTTCAATGTTCGTGTGTGTGTGCTTATGTTGTTGTTACGTTGTGTTGTGAATGTTTTTCTTTCTTTTTGCTCTTTTTTGTTGCCTTGCTGCATAAAAGTAACAATGCTGACCTACATACTTTCTTCTTTCACTTGGCGTGTTTTAATTCAGCTCGTTTTTTTTTCGTTTTATGTTTTTATCGAGTCTCTCTCTCTCATTTCCATTTTGCTTTGCGCCGTTCTCTTCATGGTTGGTTGAGCGCTGCGCGCATTTCTCTCCCGCTCTTTCCTTCTTTATACCCTGCCCTGACCACGGTCGTGATCGTGATCATGAACGTGGCAGTGAAGTTTATCTTGTTTTTTTTTCATTACTTTTCTTCGGCTTTGCCTAGGCCAAAGTCTGGCAGGGTTGGGCAGCCAGCGTCGTCGTCATCGGCTTGACCTAGTGGGGCTGCTGCACACGATCGCATAGCGTTCAAGCTCGAAGAGAGATGGATCGCGGGTCTTGTTTAGAAGAGAAAAACTCTGGACGAGATTGATCGGGGAGATGTTTGTGGAATGAGCTTGCAACTCCTTGGGATACATTGAATCTCTAGAGAGACTTTTCTAAAGAATGGAAAAATAGATTCATCTTCTAAACCTTAATGGCTCAATATCATTGAAATTATTACTGCCAGTTTCTGACACCTCGGCATTTGAAAATTTATTGCACTTTAAAAAATAATTTACTTGATGTTTTTTTTTGTTAATGTCCCTAAAGAATCATCCAAAGAAGACAACATACACGGGGAAAAAGAGTTCTCAAAATCGTGAACAAGCGTTCATGAAAATGGGAACCACGAACAAAGTGTTCAAATTTCATGGTACGTTTTTCAAAATCGTACCATGGGATTTGAACACTTTGTTCGAGGTTCTCATTTTCATGAACGCTTGTTCACGATTTTGGGAACTCTTTTTTCTCCGTGTACCTGTTGCGTCGAAACAAGTTTTGAATTTTTCTCTGACTGCTAAGAAACAACCTGATTAAAAAATAAACCACCAATGACGGCACTCTTCGGTTGTAACTCAAAATTTTGATCAAATTTGATAACATTTCTTTGCTTCAATTTAATAATTTTTAAAATAATAATTCTTTAAGATTTACAACTCGGTGGCTAATTTAAAGAAAAACTTTGATTACGGTTTTAATAATAAAAAGTTTTAAATTATTTAATGGGGTGTTATTTAAACTGAATTTAAAATAGATTTGCTGTCACATTAATATTTAGAGGCTTTTACAAATACCTTTGAAGTTAATGCTTAATAAAACTAGTCCACAAATCAAATCAAGGGTCGGATAAAATATCAAAAAATTCCTATAGAAACATATGTGCAATAGGGTGCCCAGAAAAAATTACCCCCTGTTCCACAAGCGAAAAACGTTTTTTTTTGGGTTATTTTAAACATCTGTGCAAAATTTGAACGAAATTGGTTGAGATTAGCCCATGAATACTCGAGCCTAAGGTTGATAAAACATGTTTTTCATACAAAAATGATTTTTTTAATCGCAAATAACTTTTCAGAGACGAGTTTTACAGTTTTGGAAATATTTTGATGAAAGTAGCGCACCGTGCAGACAGAGCCGTAAGAAAATTGAGTTTTTCATGCTTTTTTTTCGATTTTTCCCATACAAACATCACCTTCGAATATCAATGGGTAAATGTTTACTGATTTTGCTCAAATTTGGCCCAGAGTCCTAAAAAAGGGAGGACGACTCCTACACCTGTATTGAGCTAACGACCTAACCCTCTCTAGGTTCGACCGGGGTCAACATTTACTTCCCCGTCCGACGGAAGGCGTGACCAAACAAATCTAGTCTCGAAAAATGCCACCGGGATCTTCTGGGATCGTACCCAAGCCAACTGGGTGAGAGGCAACCAGGCTTGCCTCTACATCACGGGTCCCGGTAAATAAAATTTTTACGGCCTCTAAATTTACACGATTTTTTTTACTGTGTAGGTGTTCCGAAAAAAAAGTAATTTGTAGATCATTTTTGATTATAAAACATGTTTTGTATCCATGCAACTACACACAAAAAAATATTTCCGAATGTTACATCATTTATGATGTAACACTTTTGCATGTCATTAAACATTTCAATTTAAATGCAAATTGATGTAAATTTGCGACAAATTATACGTAAAAACATGATTCAACCGTTTACGTCCAATCTCAAGTTTACATCAACTGAGTTTACATGTGATTCATTTTTTTTCGTTTCGAGTAAATTTACATTTTTTCCTGTGTCTTCATTAAGGTAATATGATAATTTTTTAGGGTCAGTCTTCACGATTTCGCGTGAAATTCAAGGATTTTCCGAAATCAATGCATAAAAAGAACAAATAAAAAAAATATCCGCAAAGTTTTTAACATAAATTTGATTAGTTTTCAATTGAAAAACGTGATATTTACTTTTTGAACGCTTGAGTTGTAGACTAAGATTTAAAAGGAATACAAACATTAAAATAGATTTTTACAAGCTTTATAAGAAATGAATGCTATGAGTTAATAATTGCAGTAAAAAAACGTATATAACTATAGTTTAACATCGGAAAAGTAAGAAAAAAGTCAAAAAATGAATATAAATCCATATTTTTACCATTTTATCAAAAAGTGTTTTAAAATGCATTATATACTAGTTCTGTTGTTTTGCAATCATTAATTTTCAAAAAATGTCAGATTTGACAACAATAAAAATTGCAGTGATTTTTTTTGCGTATCTGTGCATCGAAAATTAAAAAAAAATCATTTTATTTAAACACAGGGTAATTCATTTTAAATTAATTTCAGCTGATTGCACTTCAATATCAACTACAGTTTTTTTTTTGAAAAAACATATTTTTGGCTCTTCATTTTTCGGGCCACTTTTAACGGTGCACATCAACCAGAGCTTTTGCACCAAGATTTATGTTACAGAGATTTTAGTATTTTCGAAACTATGGGAACTTTTGACATAACTTTTTATTCATTTTCCAAGGTACCGTCTTTTAAGGGATTTACAACAAAATTTGCCTATTTTTACAATCAGATTGTTGCAGGATTGGGTCCGTAAGTTTGGCAATTTTGAAATAAGAAGACAACAACTTCCTTGGTTGCTGTGCACTAGGGTGACAATAAAAAAAATCGACATCAGAAATACCCTCTGATTCGATTCCTAATGCAAAAATAAGTATCTGTGCCAATTTTGAGCCAAATCGGTTAAGGCAAAGGGGTCGCTTTTCATCGTTGAAGTTTATATGGGGAAAATCACGAAAATGTATGGGGAAAACATCGTTTCAGTTATTTTCTGCTAGGTGGCGCAGGTCTCGCCCAAAATTGTCCAAGTGTAAGATTCTTGTAGGAAATTCAATTCCCTACAACTTTGTCGAAGGGTGCAAAACGATCCGAGTTGATCCTGATTTTTGGTGATTTTTTTTTAAGAAAAAGTATTTTCTTATATACTTCCTATATACCCCTTGTATACCTTCAAGTATATAAGCCGATTTCTTTTCATCGCATTGCTAATAACTCATCAGGATCAACTCGGATCGTCTTGCACCCTTCTACAAAGTTGTAGGTAATTAAATTTCCTACAAGAATCTCACACTTGGACAATTTTGGGCGAGATCTGCGCCACCTGCTGCAAAAATCCTGAAGCGATGTTTTTCCCCATACATTTTTGCGATTTTCCTCATATAAACTTCAACGATGAAAAGCGACCCCTTAGCCTTAACCGATTTGGCTCAAAATTGGCACAGTTACTTGTTTTTGCCTAAAGAATCTATCCAGGGGGTATCTCATGCGATTTTCTGAAATTTTCAATTTTTCTTGTGCACCCTTAAAGGGGGAAATGACATAAACTTGAAGAAAAAAAGTTTGTATCAGCCTAAAATTATTTTGATAACTGGAAATTTACAGCTTAAAAAATTAACTTAGCTTATAAGCTTTAAAAATAATTATGTGTACATCAACCTTTCCGGTTGCTTAACATAAGATCTAATAGGTTATTTTAGCATTTTGCACGCTTCGTGAAATTTCCGTGAAATGTTGTGTTTTCGAATAAGGGTCTCCGTGAAAATTGTATTTTTATAGCGTGAAAATTCACTAAGCCTATATATTTTCATTAAAATCCAATACCAAACCTGCAAAAGTTTAATTGTATAAGCTAAATCATAACACTCAAAGTAAATTTATATGCAAAATATTACATATTACAGAACTCATATTTTAGTACGGTTTTATGATTTAAATTTCCGAATTAACCCCTCATGTTCAAAACTCAGTCAAAACATAAATTTGCGTTTTGCAATTTCTGCAAAGTTGCATTCTATCTTATTTTGCACATTTTGACGAGTAAATGACACATAAAACACAGCATTGGCAAGTTTCCTGAACTGTTCTTAAAAAGTTTCTTAAAAAGTTTCCAATATATAGTTTCAACAAAAAAATCTAAAAAATAATATATCAGAAATTTCTCGATGAAATATTTCGCTCTTTTTTTCATAAAATTATTTTTAATTAGGTCCTTTTCGGTGCTGGGAGCTGGTTAGGACCGAGTCGGCTTTTGTAATTACATTTTACTTAAAGCTAAGAGTAATTACAGAGGATCTTGTGTGTAAATGTTAGTGGGAGGGGAATATTTTGCTCTTTGAAAGCTCAGAAAATTTCCTCTAAGACTTTGTGAATTTAGTGATAACTATTATTTCTTTATAAAAATGTTTCCCAGAAAACAAGCCGTGGCACAGTAAAAAAATAAAGAAGAATACATAAAAAGAGAAGTCAAATTTTCTGTTGAAAAAATACTGAAAATTACTTCCCTACTGACGCAGAAAACATTAAGAAATCTAAAATTATAATTAAGCCTCTCACGAATATATTTCGTTGTTGTCGTGCTATCTAGTCGCAAGTGCATTTTGGGCCAAATTGAGTTTTAAATGTAATTTTGTGCAGTTCTCAATGCCTCACCTTGTGATCCCCAAAAGACGATTTCAATCCTAAGATATTCAATAAAACCCGTTTCATTGTTCACATTGTGTGCTCTAATTTTTATATGTCTCAAACATTAAAAAAAGCCGTGCGACAAGATAGCACAACCACGTCGATTTGAAAGTTCACAATTAACCTCACTAATTACTTATGATTGTTTAATTGTTTTTAATGTCCAGTTAAAAATCATTACAAAATTAAATTACTATTACTTTTCATGAAATATGAAACGACAGTCATAAAACTATAACATAATCTTGCATTGATTTTGCGTAATTGCATCCCGTTTCACAGCAAGCCACTTGAAAGATTGTATTATCCAACCGAGAGAAAACCAGGAACAACTCCATTGTCGACGACTGCATCATCACCGCCGCCGGGGGCAGGTTCCACCCCATTGTTGGTGACTTCTCTCCCACACCTCTTGCCCTGCCCTGCTGCTGGGACTGTTGTTCTATTGCCGCGTGAGCCGGTAAGGAGTCGTCGGCACGCGCATCACCTTCCGAGCAATGTGACTGCCGTCGCTGAAACGTGATCACCGTGGAGGCGTAGAATCGTTGCCATTCCGACGACGACGACGGCGACGACGCGTCAATCAGGTTGTAGGGGAAGATTGGGGTAAAGTGGTCAAGGGGGTAAAATGCATAATATTTTGGTTTTATTTAATGAAAACATTGGTTCAAATCTCTGTTTTTGTTGAATTTAAATATTTTTTTTTTAAAGATTCTCGATAAAATCTCATCTTTCCCTATTATTTCCCGAGTCCCCCAAAAAGGTCACCGTTCTCTTTCGACCGCAAAAAAAAGACCCCAAACCATTCGTCAATTGATGGGTCCGATTTTCCTCTGCCATTTGCATACATTCTTTCCCGCACTTCATTTACGTTACGTTACGCAATTGCTCACTTGCCAGGTCCAGGTGCCAGGTGGGTCAAAAAACTGCTGGAGCAACGTGCACGTCCCCAGATTTGCACGTGTGCGCTGAATTGGTATTTAGCTTCCAAACGTCGATAGGTCTGCTCTGCTGTTGTTGTTCATGTTGACGGTTGTTTGCGTTGTTTAGTTCTGTAATTAGTGACTAACATAGGCTGGGCTGACGTAATAAAAAGAGGCCAGGAGGGAAATAAATCGGAACTGATATTAATAGTTGCTAAAATATATGGCATGCATGTGGATTTTACTTATTATTTATTGAATAGTCAAAAAATACAAACATCACAGTTCACTATCAAATGTTCTTGGGTTATTATTCTGCAAAAATTAAAATTATTGAACAGTTTTAGAGTTTTTCTTTAAATTAAAATGTCCAATAAACCAAATTTTATTTTTTTTCTTTTTCAGTGTTTTTGAATACCCCTGACTCAAGGCGGTTTCAAAAATACCCAAAAAGCAAAAACTGGAAATTTGTTTTATTGGACCTTTTTTTTAAAAAAAACTGCAGAGTTTATAATTCAACATCTCATAGAAAATTTAAAGTCAAATGTTATTTTTGTCATCAGTCAAGACTTAAATATTCTAAGCATTGATTATCCAATGGTTTGATTATCCGAAGTTTATTTATCAGAAGTTTTTGAAAGCTTGTGTACTTCGGATGATCAAATCTGCACTGCATATCAGAAGTGTTTTTTTTAAAAAGGTCCAATAAACCAAATTTTTAGTTTTTGCTTTTTGGGTGTTTTTCAATACCCATAACTCAAGACGGTTTCAAAAACACCCAAAAAGCAAAAACTAGAAATTTGATTTATTGGACATTTAAAAAAAAACTCCAGATGTGCTTCTCTTCTCTAGTCAAATTATCAGCACAAATTAATGACGCAATCAGAATGACAGAAAGACTTTTCTTTGACAGCTTGTTTCAAGGAATCACATTTTTGCCAGAAAAGGTGATCAGAATAACATTTCTTCTGCCGTTTTATTATTATTTTTTGGATGTATGACCTACCAGTGTTAAAAGATTTTATGCATATAGAGTATAAAAAAGAGGACCATAATTTACCATAAATGCATAAAAAACGAATGCATTAAATGTAACCTAAATTCTAAAAATACAATATTTATATTTTTAAAACTATTTCTCCCCCTTCTAACTTGTGCCGAATGCTAGAACTTGAAAAACACATTCTGTGAACCCATGATTTTTTTTAATCAAATTTATAAAACTAGGCTAGTGTGATAAACTGTAAAAATATGAATATGGAAGGTTGAAAATTTGAAGTTGAAAAATTGAGTAATCAATTTCTACGGTTTCGCTAATCGTCTTTTCTTTCAAAAATTCGAAAATCTTATCCTGAGATTGGATTTCTAATCGATTTGATGCTTCAGCAAAATTGTAGGTTATAATTACGACTTTTTGGAAAGAAAATATCTGGAGTTTTTTTGAAAAGGTCCAATAAACCAAATTTTCAGCTTTTGCTTTTTGGGTGTCTTTTAATACCCTTACTCAAGGCGGTTCCAAAAACACCCAAAAAGCAAAAATTGGAAATTTGGTTTATTGAACCTTTTCAAAAAAAAAAAAACTCCAGATATAGAATGATCTTACACCTTGCTAAAATGCACCGTGTTTAAGGTATTTTCATAGGCATTTTCAGGCATTAAAAAAATGAATATTTTGTGAAGTAAGGCACTTCTGCAAAAAATATAGCATTGCATAGCATTGGTGTCTACCCGTAGATGCTACTGTAGGGCACTTCTGCAAAAAATATGTTAGAAAAGCTGAAAAAGTATCTTGAAGTTAAAATTTTATTATGAAATGTGTGTTTTGTTAATGTCATCTCATAAGCCCTCAATTTGCGATATCTCGGAAACTTTTAGATATTTATTGTTTGACAATGTAATATTGTTTTTCAAGTTATATTTATATATTTTTTTCAAACAACATTCTGAAACTTGCCGCAATTAGTTTTTTTGAATACATTTAAACATTTCGAAAAACAAAAAACACGTATTTTGAAAATTTCTCATTATTGTAATAAAAAGTCAAATATTAAAATAGAGAAAAATTTGTATGGAGGCTTGTAAGCATAAACCAATGATCAAAATGATCTTTTTTCTAACAAAAAAAAAATGCTTGGACAAATTTCATCCAAACAAAAACAATTTCAAAATTAAAAATATCCAAAAATGCCAATTTCCAGAGAAATACTCCATTATTATTTTTTGTAATTTTACAGAAATTTGTGTGTAATGTAAAAATCCGCTCACTGATGTTATTTAAAACGGTTTGTGGGGTGAAACTGACTTATTCATCAAATTCAAAAATTCAGTGCTAAAGGTCCTGATTTTCGGTTCAAAGATCAGAAATCACTCACTCATCGCCGAGCGAATCTTTGCCGACTGGAGCTCGCCACCATTCGCGAGCGAACACGACACTCAGGCTGCCAGCGACTTGCTCAATCGCTTCTCCCAGCGACACAAATACGTCGTGAATTTCTATGCCTACTCCGTCCGTCGACCCGAGTCACACACGAATACAACACACCAGCTCGGCGCTCTTTTGGCCTGCACTATCACAGTTTGCCGTAAATTTGTTTTTGACTTTATGGATATTGCTTTCAAATGTGTCTTTGATGTTGTTTTACCAACAAAACTGCAAACCATTTTTGATAACATTGATTTTAAGCAGTTTAATAAATGAGCAAAACAAAGCCGATCGCAAACTATTTTGACTCTGCGACTGAGCGACATAACGCAATCGGTCTCTCTGAACCATTCGCTGTACTACCCAATTAGAGTGAGAAGGAGAGCAATCAGAACCCTTGTTCAGTGCACACCTGCTCACACCTAATGACAACGACTATTGGATTAGGCAGGTTACACTCAATGTTGATATTTGATTCTAAGTTTTTACCAATAAAAAGTCCAGGGTAATTTGATTGGTTTTTGACCATTGAATAAATCTTTCAAAAAAGTTGATAGCAAAACAAACCGATGGTATTATTAAAATGGAGACAGGGGCTGTGATATTTTTAATTTAAAGTGACGAGATCGAAGCCATATTTTTTAAAAATATATATTTAAATACATAAATTTGATACAAATTATACATTTGTTTGCATATCTTTCTTCTTGATTACGATTAAAAATGACATTTTTGTTGTTTTAAAACTACCGATTAATAGCTACAAATAGAGTTCAGTTGTAGTAAGGATGCTTGTAGTAATAAATTTGTAAGTAGTAGTGATTTTTTTAAGATCAGTTCTGAAAGTCAGCGCCAACTTCGCGTGGAAAGTAATTTTCAATCATCTTCGAATAATGTGAGGCTGATTTATGTTTTGCGTTTCGCTTTTATAGGATTAAAATTTAGAACAATAGAGTTTACTTGTGTGGTTTTTGATTTCTTTTCCCTTTTAATTAATATTTTATGGTCGATTCTCCCTCGAATGGTGAGGGGGTGTTTGGGTCCAGCTGAGACCCGCTCAATCACCTAGTTTTATATCCCGGTGATGGCTTCAAAGATATAACAGTTGTTGTGTGGGGGTGTTTATGAAATTCCTCAAATTTCCTCTGTGTGTGTTTTTTTCTTCATCTTTTTTGCTTTTCTAATAACTGTGGTACTTACAGGATAAAATAAAGGTAATAAATTAAAAAAAAACTCGCCTTCTCTTTTTGTTCAACTCTAATAAAAAAATACACAAAAAGAAGGCTGATTTGTCCTCTTACATTCCTCTCGCTCTGTATCAAAAACAAAAAATATATCACAATTCCGAAACGTGTGTGTGTTTTGCCGGTTCTCCTTTAATCAGTTTCGTGGAACTACACAATCTTCCCTGAAGATAAAAAAGTTGCTCTCAACTGTTTCCTTTTTTGTTTTTTTTTGTTTTTCGTGTGAGTGTCCTTTCATTGTTTTAAACAGTTGCAGTTAAAATCTAGGTTATCATACACGCTTTCACTTGTTTTGACCTTATCTTTTCGCTCCGTTATCGGTCCGCGACCCTTGTTTGCTAAAAGAAATAACAATTCTCTCTCTCGCTCGCTCTCTTTCCGACAAAAAATGCTATCTTTCTCCTTAATAATTAGCAATAAATATGTTTTCTGTTTTGTTTTACGTGTAAAAAATAAGACTTTCCACCATATATCTTACAGCTGAGGCTCACTCGGTCCCGTTTTTTGTTGTTCCGTTCGCTGGTTGCACTACCTAATACACAAACACATACCTTGGTCACACCAGAGTGCTCTCATCACAAAACGAGGTTCGCTCGCTCACCAAGTCGCGGGGCGGAGCTGTCAAAGTCGCCGCGCGCCTGTTGGCTTGGTCGGCCGGACGTCGGGCTGATACCCAAACACTTAGACCTCACGGATCATGGCCCGGCGGCGTCACTGGGCCGCCGCGGTCACACCAAATCCGCTGCCAGCGGTGTTGGAAATCATCATGTTCTTGATAGTGGCCACCTCCGACTCCAGCCGGGCCAGTTTCGACTGGAGATGGATGTTTTCCTCCGTCTTTTTGCTGATGACGACCGAGGCCGGGATGGAGGTGATTTTGGGCCCGTTGACGGGGGAGACGCTGGTGGAGGGTGGCGAGGACGGGATGGGGACGAGCATTTTCTGTTCGGCCTTGGTGGGCCACTCGGTGGAGATGCCCGAGTCGCGCTCGTCCGAGGAACCGCCGTCGCCGTCGTCCCAGGGGGAGGACGATCGGAGTGGGGGTTCCTGCTTGATGTTTTGGAGGGCCAGCAGGGCGGTTGCGGCGTCCTTGTCGCCGAGGTGTGACTTGTGGCGGAGCTTGACGGGCAGGCTGTTGTTGTGATCGTGGTGGTGTTCACGATCGTGCTCGTCGTCGCCGGAACTGCTGTGGCTGCTGTTGGAGCCGGTTCCGTTGGAGGTTTCGTACGGGGAAGGGGCTCGACGGCTCAGGTTTAGCACGTTGGCCGTTAGGAGGGCGTTGATTTCGCGGGGCGGGGACGGGTAGAGGCCGCCGGCGTAACTCACCGGGTAGCTGGGGATCGTGTAGGGGGAGGAGTAGGGATGGTGCGAGATGTGGGGCCCGCTGATGTGCGAGTTGGACGAGCCAAAGGTAGGAACCGGTAACACAGGAACATCGTCACGATCGAGGTTGGAGCGTTCGGCGAGGGGTTCGGCACGCGGTGCCGGGTGATCGTCCCGCTCGGACAGCTCCATCCGGATGAGCGGACTTCGGTCGTGCTTGCTGGCGGGTTGCTCGTACTCTCGGTAGATGGCAGCAGCCGCCGCCGCCGGATGGTGACTGTAGTGTGAGCTGGTGTGCTGGATGGTGATCTGCTGCAGCTGGGACGCGATCGATTGGGGTGGTGGCGGAGATTCGATGTTCGGGTTGGGATGAATGACTGCGGCCTGTTGCGATTGCTGCTGTTGGGGCTGCTGCTGGGGTTGTTGTTGTTGTTGCTGTTGCTGCTGCTGTGGTGGGATATGATGGGCTGGAAGGTGCTGTGGCGACTGTTGAGGATGGGGCTGTAGATGATGCAACGGGGTTGGTGGTCCCGGCTGTGGAGTCAGCGGAGGCTGAGACACTGGAGTCCGCGCCAACGGGAATACTAACGGCGGTGTATTGCTGATCTTGACTCGTTTGGTCGAACTCAGCACCTGCTCGTTGGTGGGCAGCGTCGCCATGATCTGATCCACGCTGACCAGGTTCTCACCGCAGATGTTGTATTTGTTCTTGATCGCGTCCAGCTGGGCTTTGAGCACGTGGTTCTCCTTGGTCAGCTCCACGACTCGCTGCTCCAGGACCATATCGTTGAAGCGACGCTTCTCGCGGGAACGCTTCGCCGCTTCATTGTTGCGGCGTCGCCGATCCCAGTAGCTGTCGTCCTTTTTGTTGTCCGGAATAAACTCGCGCTGCTTGCGCTGGGTGAACAGCTCCTTGCGCTTCAGGTGAGCGGCCAGGTCGTACCCGTTGCCGTTGTAGTCCTCGTCGCCACTGAAGGGACTGGCGCGTCCCGTTGAATCGCTGCTCATCATTAAGGCACTGTGTGCTGTAAATTGGAGAAAAAGATCACCATGAGCAAAGTTTTCAAGATATTTTTGAAACGATAAACGATCAACATTGATTGATTCGAGCTTGCTACAAGTAAGATCTTCGAAACTCACCAGGCATACTGTTGGAGTTGCTGTGGTTCTGGCCGGGTAGCTCCCCGTTGATGGGCGAACCGTTCTGCTGCCGTGTTACAAATTCCGCAACCATCATAGTTCGGTCTTAGTGCATCTGCAATGAGTCGAGGAATGGCAGAGAAAGAGGCTCGGTTAGCAAAAAAAGCTTCGACAACTGCGCCGTTACTGCACAGTACTAGAAGGCACACAAGCATTCAGAACATCAACAAGGTGGACGACGACGACGGCGAGGGGGAGAAGCAGGTAGCAGGCCCCGGCGTGTGTGTTGTAATCAATAAGCTGATGCGCGCACGTGAAACCGACATGTGACAACGTGCACCGCTATAATAGCCGCAACGAGCGGATCGTCGCTTCGCAGGTTTGCATAAATATTTGAGGAGAGGAGGAGCTCTGCGAGGCGCGCGCGTGGCGGTTATTGATTTTTATCGTGCTCAACCAACCCCCTTGTTTCTCCCTACGAACTAGTGTGTACTAGCAGCTGCTACTAACTTGTGGTGTGTCTATTTCTAGTGGCGTCATCGGCGGGAGTCGTGCCTTTGTGAGGGTGTTCGCCACACAAAACAAGATTAGAGGTTGATCTTGGACGGATTCTGTGCCAGTATTGGCGCAATTAGCGGAGCGCGCGCGCGTGTCTGTGTGTTTCGCGTGCTGTTTATTGGCCTGGAGATTATGATTCACGTTTCCTGTTAAGTGTGTTTACGTCGCAGCGCCATGTGTTTACCGTTTTTCTGTTGCGCGTTACGTTGAACTGCGAGGGATTTGTTGGACTTTTTTTTTGCGACTTTTAAGAACAAAGAAGTTGAGCGTTTGTTTAGGTGTTAGAATGGGGGTTTTTAAGATCACCTCATTTTTTTTTGAAGATCAAAAGTTTATTTCTTGAATTAGTTATGTTTTGTTTTTTAAACATACAATATTCCAGCTTTTGATTGAAAGAATTCAGACAAATTTTAAAAGAACAGTCCAGAAGGCTTTGAAAAAAAATCACTTTGGTTATCCGATTTTATCCTAAAATATTTGCAACGGCCTTTATGGACATTCAAATAATCAAATTTTATTAAATATAATTCAAAATTTATGTTAAAAGTACAAAAAATTATTTTTGTTCAAGATTCGATCATCCGAAGTCCCATACAAACCTTCGGACTATCGAACAGTCCATTTGGAAAATTGCAAATAACAAATGAAAACATCTTTTCTGTTATTATTTTTTTGTTTATAGTGTAGAAAATCACTCTAAGGACTTTTAACCTAATTATGCAGATTATACCAATAGTTAAAAATGTAGCAGGCGAACTACCACATAATTTTGAAGAAATGTATTTTTAATCCAAAAGATAAGGTTTAGAGTTTAATTGGAAAATGTTTTATAAACCATGTACATAGTTTACAGGATCATCAATTATATATTTTTTTAAAGAAAATAATAATATGTAACAGAAAAGCTGTTTATTACAACAACAACAAACAACAAAAAAACTTAAAAATTTACACTTTTGTTTTTTAAGTCAAATTTGATATTCGGACGCTAAGAATTTGAAATGAAAAGCAAAATAAAGTTGATTGGCCCTTCATATTGAGGAACAATTATCAAATAACTGACCCAATAATAAAGTAGCATTTAAATGCTATAAAGCAACACGTAAAATGAGATTTTGTATTTTTTTGTTGTTTTAACAATAATAAAATATTTAAAAAAAATCCTAAATAAATTTCAACTTGAATCTTTCTGATCAAATTTAACAGGCAATGTCGATAATACTCAGAAAGAAATTGTATTGTGTTAAATAAAACATAACTCTTTTTATGCAATTTCATTCCAGTATATGGGTAAAACCTGAATAATTCTTGAAAGGAGGATTTTCTACACAAAATCTACTCCAATTTTTAATTTAAAGTGTTTTCAACATTTATACTGTTTCCAAAAAATAAACTTAAATTTT
Source organism: Culex pipiens pallens (assembly GCF_016801865.2). Taxonomy (NCBI): domain Eukaryota; kingdom Metazoa; phylum Arthropoda; class Insecta; order Diptera; family Culicidae; genus Culex; species Culex pipiens. The sequence continues at coordinate 75,033,479 of NC_068938.1, read as the reverse complement.
AATTAGATTTTTTGTGAACTCAAAGCACGATAAATGTTAAAATTAATTGGATTGATATTTTTTTATAAATTTATTTGAAAGCGTTCTTAAAAAAATCTTTTCTAATCAGAAAAAGAAATAGTAATTAAATAATAAAAATATTGATAAATAAAGCTACATGAACAATCAATGCTGAAATAATTTATTTTACTTTTTTTGAATACATGCATTGAAAAACTTGTTTGAAACAAAGTAGTTGCGAAGATGTTCACATCAACGATTGGTTATTATTTAATATTTCAAATTAAACTTCACTTTCAAATTAATCAAAAACAATTCTCTAAACAAAATCATAAATATTATAACTTCAATATATTGGAAGTATCTTCCATTCTTTCAATTATCAACTTTAAAAAGTTTAAAAAAACTACAACTAAAAAGTGATGTTACCATCAAATCTAGTGTTTTTTAAAGGACCTATTAAAATATGAAACACAATAGATTATAGGAATTGAAAAAAAACCTCTAGAAATGTAATTTCCTTGACATGTTTGTTACATCGTACACCTTCGACATAGCAAGTGACGCAACTTTCATAAATATTTTACATCTTTGTTTCTGCGGTCAAGTTTTTCGAAACTTTTTCTACCAGAAGATTTGTTTCTGGATTCAAAGAACCTGATGAGTAACTTCACCTCGTTAGTACAGAAAGTTTCAATTGATTTCTTTGAATTCAATCAAAACTGCTCCGTCATTCCCGGGAATACCACTGTGTCCGCTTTCTTCGGGAAATTCCCATCATCAGAACCTTTCGTCAGCTTTTGACACTGTATTGTATATTTTCACCATGTTACCATGTCCCAATTGCAAGTTGCGCAATTTCCGCGAACTCGATTACCACACACATAGACACAAACACGAAATAATAATAGGTCAACACGACACCGCTGACAAAGTCCAGCAGCAAATGATTCAGTCCTTCTACGCCTTCAAGTTCTGGCTTGCATAATGCAAAAAACAACTCGACACGTGCAGCGCATCTTCTTGTTTGTCACAACACACGTATTAATAGAGTCCTCCCACGGTTAAGTCCACCCAAGTCCGAACACACACTCTTGACACATCACGTAGGCCACCCCAATTTCATCACCTTGCCCAATTCTGACACAATTGTCCCTTCACTCTCAGAATGCACCTGTTCAACCGTGTTCTGAATCACTAAGGGTTCTGCGCAAAACAGCACGTTTCCGAACCCCGTGCGACGCTCCCGGGCACGAGGACCGGTGCCGCGTGCCCGCGAATACGACGTTACGCGTTGTTATTCCCCACCACACTCACGCGGCCAAGGAATTCGCAGCGCACTTATCACTGTGCGGAATTCTGGAATCTAATCAGCGTGAGGTAATACAGGTAATGACGCATCAGGTGTGCCCACCCGAAACTGAGTCACGTCCGGAGGTGATCGACCTGCAGCTGCTGCGCAGCAAGTGCTCGGGGTTCACGGTTGCTGTAGAGTAGCCCGCAGAGGTCAAGGGTAAAGTCCAGCGAGCGGTAGACGCAGCAGAACACACAACACGCCGGATTGCATCAGAAGAGTCGACGACGGGGTCAGAGTCCTCTCCGACGATGCAGTTTAACTGCCTTTGTTGTCTGAGCGGTTCTCCCCGGTTCACAGAACTCTGCTCTCCAAAAATATAACAGATTCGCACCAAACTCACATCCACACACATTCATTCCGCAAAACATACAAGCAAACGACCAACCCCAAAAAAGGATTCGGAACGACACTCACTGTCTAACACAGTCTGTCTGGACGGCGGGAGTTCTCGGGACTCCTTGAAGTAGGTATTCACTGTCTGCCACGCGGTGTATCACCGCTGCTGCTGCTGCTGCGAGGTAATCCTTCAGCGTGTTCTTCACTCCAAAATTCTTCACGCGATCTTCCTGGAATTCACTGCTTCCAAAATCGCTTAATATCCCAAACACTCTACGCGCGACACACTTGTCTCTTCCCACAAAAAAAAATGTTCCGTTCGTCGCGACCGACTTCTACGCTGTTCTTCTGGTTCTCTACTGTTTTGTGTACTACGCTGAAACACACGACGTTGACCGAGATTTACACTTCTTCTACGACGTGTCTGGTTGTGGAGCTCAAGCCGAATTCGCGTGCTCTCTCGACGGGGGTAAGTTGAAGACTAGCTCCGAGCGCTCCCAGAAAGGTGCCATGAAGCGTCGTCGTCGAATCCCCCCACAGACACATGGACGGAACGGCGTTGCCGGCCGTAGCTGTAGTGGTGCGCCGCCAGACGGTGTATACAGCGCGCGCGACCTTAATACACGCGCGCGCTCCACCAACACAGAAGCGACTGCGTCGCGCAAGGGGGAATGTGAAGTAATACACCCGGTCCGACCTCCCCATTCCCGCGGCCGGCGGCGCCGCGACCCATTTGGCGTGTGGAGAAAATCGGGGGCAAAACGGGAACGCGCGCTGGGGTTGAGCGTTGTGTTGGTATGTATTACGGATTCCGCTCCGCCGCAACCTTCTCTTCCGCACGCTTCGCTCCGGCTGCGACGGAGAAATTGACGCAACGTAACGCAACGCAACGTGAGTGTAGGGCCTCCTATCAGTGAAGAGGGGGGAGAGGAGGAGGTCCGACTATGTACCACTTGCCCACTTCTGGGCAACATTCTGGCGGTACTCTCACTTTAGCTTGTTGTTGTTGTGTTTCACTTTTGTAGTGCTTCTGTGTTGTGTTGTTAGAGACACACGCGGGTTGCAGTTTTTGGATTTGGCGGTGGAAGGCGCAATATGTGTCTGGAAGGACGTTTCGTCTACGCTGGACGAGGACGACGACGTGTGATGTCCTGGGGTCCTTGGGTGCGAAAAATAGGGGGATGGCCGATGTAAAGTAGCTTCTGGCGAGACGGCTTTTTTAACGAACAAAAAAAAAAGGATGATGATGGGTGAGGGACGGCAAGTGAATTGAAAAATGCATTATGAATGATTTAATGATTTTCTATTGCTAAGAATATCAAATTTTTATCAGAGATGTTAAAAACAAAAGCAATTTCCAAATAAATAAAAGATAACACTGAATTTAAGTTTGATCAAAACAAAGTGGGATAATTTCGTTTTCTTTTAAAAAAGTCTTAATAAAATCAATCCCAAGTAACATTTTTTCCAAGAGTTCTACAAGAGCTCTTCAAGATCGCTACAGCATAGCAGTTTGGACCGCGGTAGGATAAAATTCTCTTCAAAACTTCTTCAGGAGTTTGGAAGAGTACTTGTAGAGAGTTTTATCCTACCGCGGTCCAAACTGCTATGCTGTAGCTATCTTGAAGGGCTCTTGTAGAACTCCTGGAAAAAAATGTTACTTGGGAATTATTGTCATGTTATTGTAATTCAGCAATGTTATCAAAATATAATGTCTTTACTATTTTTCTGCACTTTCAGAAGCTAACTTTTGATAATATTTTGAATGAAAGGTTAGTCATTTTTATAAATCTGAGACATTCCAAGATATATTAAAATTTGGAAAAAAAAAGTTACGAATACGTAAGCTTAGTGATTTTTACGCTAAAAATCGCAATTTTCACGGGGATCAGAATTCCAAAAGACACAATTTTACGGAGCATGGTATTTTATAGAATGTATCATATTAAAATTACAGAAAGTGCTTTTTATACTTACTACACCCAAAACTGGCAGCGCTAGTCCGAGAGAATGATGGTCTCGAGTCGAGAGAATAGTGGTACCATTCACGGACGCAGAGAACACAGCTCGAGATGGGCGATAGAACTATTCTCTCGAGGTTCATTTGCAAAAAAAGTTCATCCCTCAAACAAAAAACCAAAAGTGTCGACAACGGGAATCGAACCAGAGACCTTTGATAAACCAATCCAATGACTTAGCTGCCTCGGCCACCACAGCTTGGTGACCAAGGAGAAGTCAGAAGTCGATGTATGACACTTGTTGGAGATTTATTGATTCAACTAACGAATGAACTCATTTGTTATGATGGTGTGAGTTGGTGCCATTATTCTATCGATTTTGGCACTGAGCCCTCAATAAATTTTGAAAGAACGATTATCTCTACTCTGAATTTTGGGTGTAAAGCTGCCAAATAAAATTAAAGCAAAAAATTAGGGAGAAATCACTTTTAAAGTGTATTGAATTTAATATCAAACCAAGATTTAAGAAAGTTGTCCTGTTAAAATATATTTTCTTTATTTTCTTTTTATTGTCCTTGACATATGTACACCCAAAATTCAGAGTCGAGATAATCGTTCTTTCAAAATTTATTGAGGGCTCAGTGTCAAAATCGATAGAATAATGGTACCAACTCACACCATCATAACAAATGAGTTCATTCGTTAGTTGAATCAATAAATCTCCAACAAGTGTCATACATCGACTTCTGACTTCTCCTTGGTCACCAAGCTGTGGTGGCCGAGGCAGCTAAGTCATTGGATTGGTTTATCAAAGGTCTCTGGTTCGATTCCCGTTGTCGACACTTTTGGTTTTTTGTTTGACGGATGAACTTTTTTTGCAAATGAACCTCGAGAGAGAAGTTCTATCGCCCATCTCGAGCTGTGTTCTCCGCGTCCGTGAATGGTACCACTATTCTCTCGACTCGAGACCATCATTCTCTCGGACTAGCGCTGCCAGTTTTGGGTGTTCGTGTTGTTAGAATTATATTCTTCAAAATTAATTTATATTAAATTACATAAACACATTTTTCACCCCAGTCATACACAAATTAGAAAACAAAAATAAGACAAAAAAAATAAAATTACTGATACTTTGCTAACTTTTTACAGGAACATAACAGAAATTAAATTAAATAGATGTTTTACGTGGAAATATTTTTAATTTTAACGGAAACCATTAAACCAAATCATCAAACTTCGTATAAAAATTCACGGGACTCAGAAAAAGAGTAAAATATTCTGAGAAAGCCAGATTTTAAACTTCAAAAATAATATCATGATGCACAATTCTTCAAGCTTAAATGCTACCTTAAAAGTTTAATGATAGTCAAATTATCATAACACGGAATGAAAACATAATTTGATTAAGACATTTTTCGTAGAAAAACTGCTATGGATCATGACAACAGCGAACTATGATTTTTGTTTTCTATCTTTTTCACATCTAGTTCAATTTTCAGTCTCTTCTAAGAGCTTACAGCAATTACGATTCCTGTAATATTGATTCAGAGAAAGTCGAGTGAATATTAAGAAAAACATTTTTATCAAAAAATGTTTGCTATTATTCGATCAATAAAAAATGATGCATTAAAAAATCCAAGCAGTGTTTTTAAAACTCATCGCAATCTAAAAATTTTAAGTTTACTTCAAAGAGTTTTGATTGATAAAAAATAAAATTATAAAATAAACCATTTAATTACACATGTGCATAAAACTTGACAAACAAAATTCTTAGAAATTATTTTTGATACAATGTCAACTGTTATCATCCTACCCTACGGATTTTGTGATAAATTGATTACTCCGATAATATTTTGGCCGATTTGAATAATTCTCATTTATTTCACTAAAGTATTTTTTTAATAATTAATTTATTAGTAAATTTGAAAACAAAATTTTTATGTTAGTTGTTCTTTTGTTTTAACTTATGAATAACTTCAAGTTTTCAAATAGTTCAAATTTACATAAAATGATTTTTTGGATGTAACATTTATCAAATGTTGTCGTTTATAAGAATTGATTAGAGAAAATTGTATTTTTTCACAAATAATCCAAATTTTACGTAGTTACGCTGTCCGCAAAATCGTGAAAATTCATTGTAATTTTGTTTAAAAAATTTACTTCTTCCTTTTATATTTTCCCAAAAAAAACAAATTTTAAACCAATTTTCGATCTCTAAAAAGCATTGTAAAAAAGTACTCTTAAAATTAAAAACATAAAACAAGAAAAGTAAGTTTTAATAAAACAAATGTTGCTCAAAATTACCACCGGAACAAGGGGAGGATAAAAATTTTCGAAAAAAATTTGGGCAGTAGAGGTTTAACAAAACAATTTAATTTCATTGTTAGAACCATGAATTGTAATTTATATTTTCCATTTTTTGTTGAATTCGAACTGGTAGCTGCCTTATACATTACAACATAAAATGTAAAAGTATCTCAATACCATCATTTTGGCCGAGATCATAGATTAAACAAAATCAGATCTTTTTGGAGCATTTTGAGGGTCATTTTTTAAGATCTCAAATTTTTATATTAATAATGGCTCGATTATTCGCAGTTATATTTTCGTGAGGACTTCAGCTATTCGAGTGTGGATTTTACTGTAAAACGACCCGCCTCCAATTTTGGTTTTAGAAGATTTAGCAACTCTGAATCTGACTTTACTCTTATAATTTTTCAATAACCTTTCCCACGTCCAACGATCCCCTATCACTTCGTCACCTCCATCCCACCCAAAATGATGTCCTTTCTCCTCAAATTTCACCACCATCGCGCCATCATTCTCCCTAGAAGAAACGCCGTCAGCCGCAGCCGTTCGGGAAATTATGCCAGGTCAGTACTGGTATCGCACCGCCACGCCATGGCCTGCTCACACTCTCTCACTTGGCAGCCAGACATCGCCGCACACACATTCAAGCTAGAGCTTCGAAAGACCGAGGGGAGAACAGAATGAATGGCAACAACACCACGCCAGCAGTGTGTGGTGAGCTGGGGAGCGTTGATGGGGGACGGGAGGTGAATCGGGTGCATATTCTTAGTCCGTCTGACAGCTCCGCTCGCCCCACACTCTCCACTTCTCGTCGGTCGTTCCCCCCTGCATTGACATAGAGCGAGAGAGAGAAAGAGTCTGGTTCTTTGTCTGGCAGACCTTTCCTTTTATCTCTCTTTCTCGCTGGTGGCCGTTTGCATTGGACGGACCCTCAGACAACAGACTCATCATGGACTACTAAATGGTTCCAGAACGAGCTCGGCGGCGCTCACCTATTTTCGACCCCCTCGCAGACACAAAGAGCGCTCGGTGCTCTACTGCCGCTGCGTTTGTATCAATTTGTCCTCATCAAGTGAGGCCATGGCCATCGCGACGGCGTAATGGGTCGCACAGATCATCGCCGGTTAGCTGGCGGGTTGGAATACTCGAAGGACTCAGCGTGTAATTCCACGTAACCCGAGTCATCCCGTGCGCCAAAATAGCCGGATGACACATGGGCCCACTGCCTACTTCCGTTTGACGACCCGCTAATCCTAAGGAGCACGGAACGATGACTCATACGGGAAGTTTTTCCCCTTACTCAACCGACGGTGTGACGTCATCTGATAGTTACCTGATATTACCTCATTGAACAAAGGCAGACGTCACTGTAAACGCTTGTTTTCGATTTCAAAAATCGGCGGCATTGTTTTCAAAATTATAATCGCTTGCTTCGATTACGAAATCGACAACAATGTTTCCATTTTCGGTGAAAATGATATCGATTTTGAAAACGTCGTCAACTCAACTCTGCAGTAACGTCGATCCAGCAAAGAACTGCAACAATTGCGTCACGGCTGACGTGACCTGTCACGTAGTTCAGAACTTTGAATTGCGCCAACGGCGACAAGATGCGCAATATCGATGATGAAATTGTTAGCACTTTTGGGGCCGTGATGCGCAATACTCTTGCGTTTCAGAACCTTACCCAGAAGGCGAACCTCAACAACAACAACAACAGCATGACGCGACAGAATAGGTACTTGCTGTTGGCCAAGTGAAGATAACGGCAGGTTGTTTATCATTTGCGTTGCGTAAGGAATTTGTTGTCGAAATTTTGTCTTATCTGGAAGTGCGTCGGAAGAATTTGGGTTAGGGTATGCGCACGTGGAGCGGGTGATTATGTAAAAAAATGAACGCGTTTCGAGAAGGTCGTCACTGATTAGAAGGAGGTTGATGGAACTGTCTTGGTTGAAGGGGGTGGAGTGTTTCCTGCGAAGTAATGAAACTGTAGTTAGGCGAAGTTTGTTGCGTAAAAGTCAGTGTCAATTTACGTTTTTTCCAAGGATTTTGTAAATGGTAGCACGTGTTGCGTGGGATTTAGTACATGCAACATAAACTAAACTTTATTTGCTCTCTTTTGATTGTCAGTATTTCATTTTATGATCCATCTGTCGTAATCTCTTTTTTTTATTTAAATACAAAAAAACTAGACAACATTTCGGCAGTTGTGTGCTATCCGGGAAACGGAAGCGAGTTGCCAAAATCGGGTTAAAGCATCTTGTAGTGTTTGTTAAGTATAGCAAAACGTCATCATTAACTCATTTTCGACCAAAACGGTCTTTGTCACAAGGTAGCACACAGCTGACGATTTAACGATGGATCAACTATGGTCCCTTTGGAACGAGCTGTCAAGCAAGATAATTTCTGTCAAGAATGCCGCCAAGTGAATTTACTTGAAAAAATATTTTGAGATCGTTTAACGGTTTATTGCGCTGCTTAAAGTAAACTTAATCATTGTGAACAGTAAAATCAGCAATTGAGGCTTTATCTTGGGACCCAATCAAAACAAATGATAAAAATTTAAATAATTTGGTAAAATAATCTCAAAGAATAAGAATGTCAATTGCATAATTGTTATTTGAAACAATAAGGCCGATGCAAATATTAAAAAAAGTTTTTGTCCCTCAGCCCTGGCCGAGGTCAAGGGGGGGGCAAAAAAATAAAAAAATATAAAAATTTAAATAACAAGCCATAGTCTTCACATTTAAATGAAAAAAATGTTTTAAAATACATTTTACACTAGTCCAGTTGTTTTGCAATCTCTAGTTTTCAAAAAATCTAAGATCTGACAAAAATAAAAATTGTATCGAAAAAAAAAGATTTTGCATCGAAAATTTTCAAAAAAAATTAAGATTTTTTAATAAACCCAAGCATGCTAAAAATGATTTTAAACGCAGAAGAATGTATTTTAATTTGATTTCAGCTGGTTGCACTTGAATTTTCATTGAAATTTTGAAGTTTATTGTAAAAATATTTTTTTTGCCCCCTGATTTTTCGGGCCAATTTTGAAGGGGGGGGGGGGGGGTGACAAAAACTTTTAAAAATATTTGTACCAGCCTAAGATACAATAAAAAATCAAAATAAATTTGAAAAGGCAGATTTATTTTGTTTTTTTTTTTAAATAAAGTTTTAGTTTCTATCCCAACATAAATTTGCACGTTTACACTTAGGGACCATCCATAAACCCCGTGGACACTTTTTCGGGAATCTTTTACCTCCCCCCCTCCCTCGTGGACAATTATCCATACAAAAAACTTTTTTTTATGGATGGTGGACAATCACCATAACTCCCCCCCCCCCCATAAAGTGTTTATGGATGGTTTCTTATTAGTCCCAATAAATTAAATGTCACATGTTTTTATACGGGTTATGCTACTTCTTCAATTTTTGATTGTAATAATGATTTTTTTTTTGTAAAAATCAGATTGTTTTTGTGTAAACCTAATTTTAAAAAATTGTCATAGAAGCTTCAAAGTTTGTGTTGTTCCAAAAGATTTTGAGTATGGAGCAATTCTCTACCAAAACCGGAAATGGATTTTATTTGTATTTTTTTATTTGGCTCAAACATTGTGGGGCCTTCCCTATGACCAAATAAGGAATTTTGTGTGATTGGTTCATCCATATAAGTCTCCATACAATTTTGGCTGCTGTCCATACAAAAATGGTATGTAAATATTCAAACAGCTGTAGCTTTTGAGTGAATTTTCTGATCAATTTGGTGTCTTCGGCAAAGTTGTAGGTATTGTTGAGGACTTTTGAGAAAAAATAGGTACACGGAAAAAAAATTTGCAGATTTTTTAATCAACTTTTTTTTTTACTAAAACTCAATTTCCCAAAATACGTATTTTTTGATTTTCGAGATTTTTTGATATGTTTTAGGGGACAAAAATCCGCAACTTTTAGGCTATAGAGAAACATGGTCAAAAAATCTGCCGCCGAGTTATGAATTTTTGAAAAAACAGTGATTTTTGGAAAAAATCGAAGTTTCATGCAAAAACAGGTTTGACATTACATTATAATGAAAAATTGAATTTGCAATCGAAAAGTACTTCACAGATTTTTTGATAAAGGGCTCCGTTTTCAAGATATAGCCACCAAAATTTTGTTTTGGTGAAATATTTGCAGTTTTTCAATTTTTAAAAATAGTGACCATAAGTGACCATTTCTAAAAATATTTTGTTTTGAGAAGTTCAGAAAAAAAATGCTTTAAAATTGTTAAAGGGACATTAAACATTGGACCTCGGGTTGCTGAGATAGAGCCGCTTTAAGAAAAAGAAACACGAAAATTGAAGTTTTCTTAATCTCACCAAAACAACCCACCATTTTCTAATGACCATATCTCAGCAAATAATAGTCCATGGAAAATTCGTGAAATTTTCCGATCTTGAAAATGTTTGAAATACCGTAAACTGGGGTGATTTGGGACACATGGGGCGAATTGGGATTTTTCTGGTTGGTTTCGGATAGAGCAGACTCAGACCAACAAAATGTGTACATCCATTTCCAAATTTAAAACCTTTAAGTGCTTTTAACGCTACTGTCCCTATTCAAACTGTTGTCCCTAGTCAGCCCCGATGACGGTATGTGTTTTTCAACTCGTTCTTGATATTATTCGATATTGTAATTATTGAAAAGAGCAGATAACTAGAAAAATTCAGCAACCGAAGGCCACATAAACAAAGTTTAAAAAAGCATATTGTATAGTAATTTCACACTATTTTTTATAACAGACTAAAAATAAACTAATTAATAATGTCTATACTAAACAAACCAAAAAATTAAACAGTGTTTTTTTTTGTTTAAATAAATTTTTTGTGTTTTTTTTTCAATGTCAACACAAAATGGATCCAAAAATTCCTTCAAAATATACAGACTTTTGAATTTTTACACACCAATTGGACAATTGCCAAATTGGTATGAAAATTTTATATGGGCAAACTGATGATGCAAAATGGCTTCTATGGGCAAACGGAAGGCACTTAAAAAGTTTTGGCCAATTAAAAAAAATCAATAAATTCACATTTTAAAAAGGCCCACTTCTCAGAGAATTAGCTCTTATATTAGGTGTTGTTAAATAAGTTATTTTCATATTCTGAATAAGCAGTTCTGTTTGTTTTTGTAATTGATGACCAAATTTTTAGTAATTTTGTAAATTTTGAACTTTTTTTTCGAATCAAGTTACAACAAAATTTAATTTCAAACACAAAGCACAATTAAAAGAGCTATTTAAAAAAAATCTTGATAGCCGAAGTTAGTTGAAAGCTTTAGTTTTGAAATCGAGCTTTATGAAGTATATGCGAAGTTTTTCAAGTTTATTAGCAAAACAAAATTTGAAAATCTAATGATGTAACATTATAAAAGCAAAAATAGACCCTACCAACACTTAATTCAAAATTTATTTGAGAACCAAGTACATCAAATTAGATATTAATCAGCAAATGCAAGCAAAACACGAACCTAGAGATGTTTACATAGAAATAAACTCAATTAACATGTTGAATATCATTTTAATAAAACAAACTTTTGACGATGAAGTTTTATGTAGCACCACAAATTTAAATTGTAATGTGACACTTTTCAGTAGCAAGGTTACATTGCCACTTTAAGGTGAAGCCGTGAAAAAAAAAATTAAAAAAAAAATGGTCATCAGTCTAAAACGCTCTGTATTTAAATCAATGCTGATTTTTTTTTTCTTGCGGGCCCTTAAGAAATATTTGACCTTATTCAAATGCAAAATTCTAAAACGAAGCAAATTTTATATCGGCTATCGAAAAATCAAGGGTAATGATGGAAGTCGTCACCTTAATCATGGAAAAGCAAAATTCCTCCTCTACGCGGTGTGCTAAGCCCGTGCGCCAAGTGCAATATGTCGCATCGTAAACGTGCCAATGACATCATGCATTGGTCCTGGGGTTGACAAAGAGCAGCTTATTTTTACCGCAACATCTGAGAATTTGCATCCGTTGATGGAATTCTTTTTTTTGCTGTTGCAAGCGATTGAACATTCTGCCCGCAAACCGGTGGCGCCCACAAAAGGAGAGCTGATTGCATATTAGAAGACTTTTTTTAAGGACAACGACGTCACTTTTTCTTGTTGGTTTAATTTTGAAAATTGAAAAAAAGAAAACAGTGACACTGTTTCAGAATCGTAAACACGATGTTTACGATGTCTCTGGTGCCATTTCTAGGATGATGCTTTGACCGATGAAACATCCTCATAAATGTGCACAACAGGCAATATCTAGTGCCATATCTAGAGGCTGGTGATGAGCTGATTCAGCAAATTTACGCAAAAGTTCTTTGTTTCGTAATGTCAGACAGGCCGCAGCGTGCTCGAACAGCTCGGTTGATTAATTCTTCTGCTTTCGCGTGAACCATTGCGCACCGTTGAACAGAGGCAGCATTCTAGTTGATGATGCTTTACGCGGTGCCATTATTGTTGTTGCCATAGTACCTACTTCATCTGTTTAGTAACCAAGCCGAGCTTCATCCTTATGTGCACGTAACAATGCATGGATGGATGCGGAAGCTTTGAGTTTGTTGAATCATAGCTGGATGCTTAAGTTGTTCGCAGAATGAGTTAAATTCAATATCATGCCAAAGGGCTATATAATTGTCAAAAATATCATTTTGCTAATTAAATTCTAAGACTCAGCAACATTCCAACTCACTTCCCACGGATGATGATTGCTCAACCCCGTGTGTGTTGTATCATAATCCCAAACCTCAATTGATCTAATCCACCCCTCCCGGTAGTAGTGCAGTAGAAGAGAGTGTGCGCTCGTGTGGTAGGTGGCACACGGGACGCGTGACGCGAACATGTGCCCCGTTTTCCGCGGAGAAATCCCGTGTCGCGAACGGTCGTCCCTGCCGCATGTTTCACAGCGCAGTCGGCAAGGGCTTATTACGGCACACAAATCTCGCTCGCTTCTAATGATGCTCAAATTACTGAGCTGAGGAATACTTTGAGACTTGTACTACACACTGGCAGGAAATTGGAGTCGTTTTAGTGAATCTCTTTGGAGAAATTTGCTTGGCTTGATAAGGGATGTAGTAGCAGGACGAAACTGGAACATCCCTAGCTTAGGATATATGTACAAATTGTTCGAACATGTGACCAGCAAACAAGTAACGTCGAATACGGTTGGGCTTGCAACAATTGCTAACTCGATACGATACAGCGAGGAGCGGTTCTATGTCAAATCAGCAAAGGTATTTAATATTGACAACAAAATCAATGTTATAATTTTATAAAATGTAATTTTGGAGGTAATCAAGACTTCTTAGTGAACCCATCGTACCAATTACAATTACTCCCAAAACCTTATTATTATATAAAACAAGCTTACTCCGACAAACTTCGTTCTGCCTTTTTTTCGTTTGTTGATGTTTTAAGCTTTTTTGCCTATTCAGCCTCCTGTGATCAAAATTTGATTTTATGTTACTTTTCCCATACATTCTGCAGATTTTCCGGAATTGGTTCCAGAGTGGTCAGAGTTGTCACTTTTTACGCGTAAGAACCTTCCTTGGACTTATACGAACCCAACGCAACAAAGAGCACCTCGATCCGACGCTCCGTATTGAACTGATTCGCGTTCGAACAAAACCAACGAAATTTTTAATATATATAGATTATTGTTTTAAAATTTCAAATAAATTTTGATTTTATAATGATGGAATAAGTTTAAATAAAAAAAAATCCACTCAAAATTCAACTAGAAAATCTTGCGGCAAATCAAGCAAAGACGTTAATTGTCGTAATAATATATTGTTTTGAATTCAAAGTATATTGTAAAACTTTTGCTTTAGTATGTTGATAATAATGCTAAACATTCAAAATTTCGTTCCTCCCTCAATCTCGGAAAAGGGCTGAGAGTTAAAAACTATAAATAAAATTAGAATTAGCCTGTATTTAGCTGTGTTCAACTGTGACGTTTCATGAAATGTTATCCTAATTAACCCAAACGGTGTTACAAATAATATCAAGAATTAGATACACGATACACAATGAAATTTTCAAATGAACATAAAATTTAGAAACAAGATCATAAATTGAGCAAAGATTTCGTCCAACAAAGTTGCTCAAAATGATCTCACGAAATGGAAAACATTAAAATTAAAGTATTGCTTCTTTTGTATTTATAAATATTGATTTAAAGAAGAATGTAATGCGATATTTCAATTTCGAAAGGAATTAAATGAAAACATTTTTTAATATCTTATTTTATGAAACTTGATAAAATCTTTGACTTTGTCTCAAAATATAATATAAAATTCTGTACCTTGAGAAGCGATTTTCTGATCGATTTCATGTCTTAGGCAATATTGTAGGTTATTAATAAGACTTTAAAAAAAATTGGGACATGGCAAATATTCCGACTTAAATTTAAATTTTATCACAAAGAGTTAAAATTCTGAAAAATCATATTTTAATTATTAGAAATTTTTTTATATGTTTCATGGGACTAAGAAAGACATCTTCTGGTCTAAGGCTACCAACTCTTGCTGAGCAAAATCGGCAAAGTGTACGGATTTTTGCTCAGCAAGAGTTGGTAGCCTTAGACCAGAAGATGTCTTTCTTAGTCCCATGAAACATATCAAAAAATTTCTAATAATTAAAATATGATTTTTCAGAAATTTAACTCTTTGTGATAAAATTTAAATTTAGGTCGGAATATTTGCCATGTCCCATTTTTTTTTTTAAAGTCTTATTAATAACCATGACGCCATGTATAACAAAAACTGTCAAAGAATTATTTAGATAAATTAAATTAAATAAATTTGAGAATTACAAGCATAAAACTGTGTCGTTTTTACAGCTAACAAACTTCACAAAAGCACGTTCAAAAGTATTCATAAAATAAACCGTGATTTGAATCAAATCATTATGGTATTCATTTTTTTATTGTAAAACGTGTAAAAGTTTACGAAATGTCAAGTTTGCTTTTGCGAATGATATCGTTCTCAGTGTTTTCACGAACACTTTTCCAGAGTTTTTTTTATTGAAAAGGTCCTATAACATGTGAAACACAACAGTTTATAGGACCTTTAAAAAAACTCTAGATTTGTTAATTCAAATGTTCAAAGGTTTTCACAAGTTTTAGAAAGCCTTTGGATCTTTAATGGATAAATATATTTAGTAAGGAATGTCTAAAACAACAATTCTAGAATGTTTTTTAAAAGGTCCTATTAACATATGAAAGAAAATAAATAAAAGAATAAATAATCAAGTTTGAATTGAGAAAAATCCGGAAAACACTTTTTGAATCAAACTCACAGTTTAATTAAAATTTCTAATTAACAAAAGCTTTGACCAAATCAAAAAAGCAATTTAATGTTCAAACATTGTTAAAATTCCGTACAAAACCGTATTATGCGTGAAATTCCCTACAAAAATTCCGGCCTGATAAAAATCCGCGATGAGGGTCGAAAATCCGTATGTAAGGAAAAAATCCGTACAGTTGGTAGCCTTATTCTGTTCCGATTTTCTATGACAAAAAAAATATTTTTTTGCGAAATTTTCTGATTTTTTCAATAAGAATATGTTAAAAAAATATAATTTGATCTCAACAATGAAATTATGAAAAGTGTCTATTTGCAGAGATTTTAAAAAAAATATATATTTAAAAAATCAGCAAATTTCACAAAAAAATAATTTTATATTGAAAATTGGTCCAATATTTCCCGAGATATCGTTACAGGATAATTAGGTGACACCTAGAAAAAAAAAAACATTTTCATTGATTCGATCTTTGTTAGGATATATATACAGCAATTCCATTTGAAAAGAGCCTAAACCAAAAAAAAAGTTCTCCGATCGGGCTCAAAATTTTTCTGGGGGTTCCTTGGCCAAAATAATTAGACCCGTATTTTTTTGTTTGGCCATTAGGGTGGCCTACATCGTGCTAGGGTGGTTCAAAAAATGGCAATTTTCGTCATTTTTCGAAAAAAACACTTTTTTCTAAAAATCATATCTCCGCGCCATTTCATCCGATTTTAGCTGTCTTAGACGCAAAAGAAAGGTGATGAGTTTGGCTATTTGGGAAAAATAGTAAAAAGTTCCAAAAATCTAGCTTAACTATTGAAAAAGTCGTATGAAAACTTAAAATGGCGTTTTGACCGTGTCTGGACCAAAGAGCCTATGTCTGAAAATATTTTTATCGGATTCCTCGGAAAATTTCACATAACATATCAAAAAATTGGCGATGTCGAACCGTACGTTTCCGAGATATGATTTTTTGAAAAAAAAACTGCGTTTTTCGACGCGCCACGCGCAAAAACGGGAAAATGACGAAATCGGCAAAAAATCAACTTTTTCCACTAAAACTGCGATAACTTTAAAATTTCAGCGATGACCTATAGATGTTATGGTACCAAAAGTTGCGTCTCTCAATTACGAAAATTTTGGTACCCAGACATGTATAGGTCATCGCTGAAATTTTAAAGTTATCGCAGTTTTAGTGAAAAAAGTTGATTTTTTGCCGATTTCGTCATTTTCCCGTTTTTGCGCGTGGCGCGTCGAAAAACGCAGTTTTTATTTTCAAAAAATCGTATCTCCAAAACGTACGGTTCGACATCGCCAATTTTTTGATATGTTATGTGAAATTTTCCGAGGAATCCGATAAAAATATTTTCAGACATAGGCTCTTTGGTCCAGACACGGTCAAAACGCCATTTTAAGTTTTCATACGACTTTTTCAATAGTTAAGCTAGATTTTCGAAACTTCTTACTATTTTTCCCAAATAGCCAAACTCATCATCTTTCTTTTGCGTCTAAGACAGCTAAAATCGGATGAAATGGCGCGGAGATATGATTTTTTGAAAAAAGAGGTTTTTGCGAAAAATGACGAAAATTGCCATTTTTTGAACCACCCTAGCACGATGTAGGCCACCCTAATGGCCAAACAAAAAAATACGGGTCTAATTATTTTGGCCAAGGAACCCCCAGAAAAATTTTGAGCCCGATCGGAGAACTTTTTTTTTGGTTTAGGCTCTTTTCAAATGGAATTGCTGTATATATATCAGAAAATTGAACGATATTCAATGTTCCAAAGTGACAAATGTAGGAAATTTTTTCAGCTTTCCAGAAATATATTTTTCAAAAAGTATTTTTTAATTTACAAAAAATAAAAGAAATTCAAAAGGTATGTATGTTTACGACAATTTTCAAAAAACAGGTTTTTTAAGTCCTTTAAAACATATAAACAAAATCGCAAATTGGGTATGACCGGCCCCCAACATTGTTGGGAGACTTGTATGGAAAAACTAATGATGCCTAATGACTTCTTTTGAAGTAGGTAATGCATGGACAAAGTTTAACCCCAATGAAAAAAAGTTTTTTAAACTTAATTTTAATTACAATAAAAAAATGTAAAACGGAAAACAATTTTGACGAACCGCAATTTGTTAATTTGTTAATTACGAAATTCAAAAATATTTTAATAACTTATGTCATTTTCGAATGCAACTGTCTCAATATACACAAAAATGGCTTACATGTTTACAAAGTTTCATAGAAATCAGAAGTTAGTCGATATATGGTAAGTTTCACCTTTGTTACATTTTAACCCACAAATGTTGCTTAAACTGCAATAATGTTTATACTTTTAGAGTCCAAAAGTTAAAAAAGCAGAATTGTTTTGAGCATAGATTGTGAATTCGATTAAAATTAATAAAAGTGATTTGAAATCATATTGCATGTTTTATTAGATAATATACAGCAGAATACGGCTTGAAAAATATCAATTATTAATTCAATGTTAAGTTAATTAGAAATGAGGCAAAGATTCAAATTTGATTAAACAAGTATAAAGTTAACGTTTCCAAAAAGATGGGTATTTATAGTGGAACTGGAAAAATTACTATTTCCAGAGAACTGCTCCGAGGATAGCTCTGTGAGTTTTGCTAGAAGGAGAGCGAATAGAAATGAAAACCCCATCAACTTGTGTCTCCCATGTCCGTCCCTGAGTGCTTGTTAGTTGCGGGCTGGATTGGAGACCGACAAACGTTTCGCTCCGTTCTGCTCACATATGACTCAATAACGTGAGTATTACCTAACAACCGATTCGTACTCAACTCAACACACCACACCACAACCTGAGCTGAGAATAGTTTCGTCACTCACCTCAACGACAGAATAGACGGAAAGAAACGGAAAAAACGGAGCAGCACGATTCTAACCTGTCGATGACTGACTGGACAAACTAATGGCGACTGACGATTTTTTGGCGGGTGGTGTTGAGAGTGGGAGGGAGGGGTGCTCCTGGAAACCTGTCA